>NC_081408.1:534479388-534644388 GCF_030272615.1 Cryptomeria japonica
GGACCTTTGGAAAAGCCTAAAAACTTACCCTAGGAGTCCATTAAACCCTTTGGAAACCCAACTGAAGTTTACCTACGGGTCAAACTTGAGTTGACCACTCCCAAGACTCCCTACCCAAGGCAAATTTGGGACCACACTCATGTTTTTGAATGGCTTTGGTAGAAACAAAACTCCCTCCAAGAGACAAGTCAAAATCAATGACACTTAATCAGCACATGTGTCAAGTGACACAATAAAAATACAATATAAAAATCACACATGGAATTTGTCTCTTGAAGGATTACACATATACATACAAATTAATTTTTTTAACACTCAAGCATTATACACTTCACAAATAAAATACATTACAATGGGGTGTTGTCTCTCCAAATAGACAACTCCCGGCTTAACAAATGCACATAGGTCTAGGCTTGGTTCTCCATTAAATTCCATGGTCACATGGATAATTTTCTTGTGCATCTCAATTAACGCATTAGTACTCCAAATAATCACAATTATACAAAATCAAATACATGGATTTCATTACACATCAAATACTCATACATTTGACAACAATAATTCAATATCTCATTTGTTTCAAATTTGATTTCACATAAGCAATTAACATAATTTCCCAAAATTGAACCATTCATAGATAAGCATCATTTTTCTATGAAGTCCTGCAAATTTCCAATAATGACATTCACCATCATAATGTAATTCTATTCTAGTAACATATCTAAAGTTTCATAATCATCATGCATGAAATAAAGCATCAATATATGTCAGTGTGATCCAAATCATGGAATCATATAAGTTCTAAGTCCATAAAGCATAAAATAAAGCATCCATAATAGTCTCAATATGCAAATAACTGAAAATGTCAAACTGAGTCGGGGTAGGGCCTCACAGTCAACACTGACTAAATGCTCTAAAATATTAACAAAAAAGGTTATATTAATTTCTACACCAATTACAATTTAAGATGTTTATTTGTATTAGTAATTGCATAAAAAATTTGAATATCAAATGAATATCTCCACTACTGGGATGCACATCCAGACCTTCATGTGGAGGTTGTGTTCCATGATTATCAGGTTGCATTCCAATGTCATGCGCATTATTATAATTGCTTGCTTAATTAAAACAAATAAATTCACTTTATGTTGAAACTTAACACAAATAGATTATTGGTAAAGTATTCAATTTGAAATTATTTTCATATAGCTTATTTACCTGTGTGATAGATGCACTAGAATCTCATGTTTGCCCACTCAATTCGCGTAGCCATTTAGCCATGACTATATAGCCTTGCTGGTAGGCAATTCTCATGTCATCTTGTCTAGGAGCTCTATTGAATTTAGAGCCTTGCATTTTTTCTTTGTATCGTGAATTTTGCTTGTATTGTTTAATAAAAAAAATTGTTTCTAATTTATAAATATTTTGATGCAATATTTCATTTACTGATACTGATAATTCGTGTGGCAAGTTTCATATAACCACCAGAGCCGAGTCTGTGTTGCCCATGCTTTTCTTGTCTTGCCTTGGTTGCCTTTGATGTGTCTCTCAATCTATGAAAAGTTTGAAATATATTAGATTATATAAATATAAAGAGTAATTAGTAATAATTACATTCTTAATAGTATCACATACCTTCTTTTGGCGTTTGGTGGTGTATTTCATTTTTTCCTTTCAATTCTCTCCTTCTCATCCAAAATCAGGTCCTTCAACTCCCTCTCTAGAATCATGGGGGTAAGCTTGTACTTTATGTTCTTCTCTAAGTGTATCGACAATACAGATGGGGATAACCTCAAATGAGGTGGCCTTTCCATAGGAACATTGGTAGTACCTAAAGAATAATATATTAAATATATGAAAACTGCAAGAATTGTAAACAAGGATGAACCTTTATTAAGAGTTGTAAAGAAATATGAACCTTTATGAAGTGTTCAATGCTAATCTTAATGATACAACAATATGAAGGAGAATAAGGAAGGTAGGTTTTGATGCAGGAATTTTGTATGGAAATTTGTGACAAGAGGGCAGTGTAAGTGATAAACTAGTATAGTCCTTACAAAAGATAGTCCATGGAATCTATTTATTTAGATTGCCTCAATGTGCTATCTCATGTTGTCAAACTTCACACTGCCTTATTGGTCTTTGTAATGTCCCTACTTTGAAATATAATTTAATAATAGTAAATTCAAATACAAGTGACCAGATCAGATAAAATGTGAACTTCTAATTGTGCAACTAAATACTTTATTAATAGTTTAATAAACTATTATTACAATCATATATACACACAAAACTTATTATTATTCATTCTAAAGAGAGAGCAATAATATAGATAGGGAAAGGCATGTGTAAATAACACTAGCATTAAAAAGGCAAGTTCACAAGTCCAAAGGAGTAGTTTTAATGTATAGAATATGGTCATCACTTGCACTACCTACAATACCCTGATCATCTCCACTAGGTTGATGATGACACATGAAATTCTGTAAAAAAACATGTACATATTTTAGTTAGTGACATAAAAGAGTATAAAATATAAACCATTATTGAAATTTTGTTATAATTCAAGCTTTCATTACTACTTACTCACATGTTTTCTACTGCTTGCATCAATTGATTCAACCTATCTTTTCTCTCATCAGTCTAAGGGGTCATGCATACCAAAGCAAAAATCTCTTTATTAATTTTTGTGATAGATATTTTTATCACTTCTACAGGGTTTGTGTAAATTGCATAGTCCTCATCGCTTAATACTGTGCTGAGGTGGTGATGTAAGGGAGGTTCCTTTCCCTTTCCCTAAATATTCATCTATGACAAGAATATTATTAACACTATCAAAATTACTCCAAAACACTCAAGAAAATAACATAATAATGTAACGGTTTGCTTCTATCTAATTTGTACAGTTACAATGAGGTTTACCTGCTTGGTAGAAGTGTTAGGATCTACATCCCTATCTGTACTATGTGACGGATCTAGGTCAACCTGTGACAAAGAAAAAATATAAACACGTTAGTGAAATGAAACCAATAGACTTAGCAAAAAAACTTAATAATACGATTGTATATTGGAGTCATTGATTAGAGGTTGGTTTAAATGGTATATAGCATGTACCACCCCCATGTTAGTAACTTTATTTGTATCTATACGATTCAGATTATAATTGATTAGCAGGTCTTCCCCTAAACTTATTTATTTTATCACACATACGAATACACAATTTCCCTCATGTGCCTCAAATATGCAACTGGGCTACTTATTAGTTGACCCAGGTCGCGTACTATTTATAAAACCTACAATATTCCCTGTTTCTTTTGGCCTTCCATCAATGTATACAACCACTTGTTTACTTTGATCATTATCTTTTTGTTTTATATAATTTGCAGATAGTGCATATCTACGCATACTTTTTTTATATCGAACAATCTGCATCCAATTTTTTGTAATTGTAACAAGGTTCGACATACTCCATCAATTCAACAACTTTCTTGTAATAGACCTTTATGCCGTCCATGGAAAATAGGCTCAAACCATGTAACGACGAAGGTGCTATGCGATATATCCTCTCGTTAACACAAAAATTGGTGTTTATTGGAGGAAGGTCCTTGGGTACCCCTTGTTTATGTAGATGTTTGTACTTCAAGGTCACCTCGATGTCACCTTTGGTTTCATCACCTTTGGTCTCATCATCATAAGAACATGATCCCCCTTGAGCAAGGAAAAATTCCATGCGTTTATTTAATTTTCTTCTAATATTTGGACCTCTAGTTGATCTCCCTATTTTAGACCTACTACATGTCTCACTTCCATCGACTATTCCTACATTTCCCTCACTCGAGGAAGACACATCTGACAAATACCTATTTGGTGGTACCTGGACTCCATCAAATGAGAGAGTTAGTTGGTAATGAGAGAGATATTTTGCAAATGAGGGTAATTTTAATGAAGAAGTTGGCCCTTAAGTTGACGTTGAGATTAAAAATTGAATAAGTCCAATTGGGGCCTCAAGTGCTGATAACTGTATTAGATATGCTACCAATGATGAGGTTTCAAGAACTGTAGAAGTTTTTTTTCCTATTAATTTTTTAAAAATAAACTATTTATATAGGGTGTATTGACTTATATCTATCAATCCATGAGACTTATACCTTTACTTTATGTAGACTATGCAGGATCCTCAACTAAAGGGTTGACGATGTCTATTGTCAATTACCTATTTACACCAAGGGTGGCAGCATCACACAAAATATATACATGAAATCAACACCAACAATTGAGCATTATAAGCATTACATTTGTAATTTGATAAATAATAACTACATATGTATCATGAGAATCATAAGCATCACATATATATCATCATATATGTAATTAAGCATCATAGGCATCACATATGTATTATCATAAACATATAATCTATCACATATGTATCATAAATCACCATTTATCACATAGCTAATAGTCAGTCCACATTCCATAAATAAACACAAAGTTCAAAAAATGTCAAATGTATCATCATAAACATGTAATCCATCACATATGTATTTTAAATCACCATCCATCACATAGCTAATAAACAATCCAAAATCCATAAATAAACACAAAGTTCAAAAAATGTCATACATTTCATTCATGTCATTGATCTTATTCTTCATCCTACTCATCATCATGACCATCATGATCATCATCGTCATCATCATCATCATGACCATCATGATCATCATCATTATCATCATGATCATCATGATCATGATCATCATCAACATCATCATTATCCTCATTGTCATCATCGTCATCATCATCATCATCGTCAACATCACCATCACCATCACCATCACCATCACCATCACCATCACCATCACCATCACCATCACCATCACCATCACCATCATCATCAACAGCAACAACAGCATCATCATCATCATCATCATCTGCATCATCTTCTACTTCTTCGGTATCTTCTTCTTCCATCTCATTATACTTTATCGACCTTCCTCTTGGATCATGTCTAACAACAAATGACCAACCCAATTTATGTGGAACTTCTGAGTAAAATACCTACTCACATTGGCTTGGAAGAACATAGGGCTCATCCCCAACTGGCTCAGACGACCTTGTATTAACAATTGTAAATCCATTATCATGTTCAATAATAGTTCTATCAGGATGAATTTTATTCAGTCGTAGCCTATACCATTTGATGACAAATAGAACTAATTTGAAGGAATTAAAGTCACACTCAAGTATATCATCCAAAATGTCATAGTATTGATTTTGAGACTCTTGAGGATGTATGTCATTTCTAGATGAAATATTGGTCACCTCAAAGACTGCAGTTATCCCAGAATCACAAGTTTTCTTTGTGTCATCCAACTTTTTGATGTGAAATTTATGACCATTGCAGCACATAGCCTTGTGGTGTTTGACCTACAATATGTCTAACATGTTAAAATTATTGCATCATGAGTTGATAAACATATGGGTGATTAATAAAATTATACGTACTTGTTTATCTCTTAAACCATATGCTAAATCAATTTCCCTTTGCGTAACAATGGAATCTCCATTACGATGAGCTTCTTTAACCAATGAAGCCACACCTTCCCATGTTAATGTGCGACCAGAATGTTGACATCGTTCAATCTACACTGTCATCCAATCAAGATTGTTTGCAATATACAAATGTAGTGCATCCCACTCTCGACCAACTATACAAATAATTAATAGATGACTTACAACCAGTTTATTTAGAGGATTAATAATTAATTAACTCCAATAACATCTTACAATTACCTCTCACTTTTCTCAATCTACCTTTCCCCATCAAGTACTCCCCTTTGAATTTGTTAATGGGGTTGGGATCCCAAATGCGATCTACGTGGATCTCTACTACAAACTTAGGAAGATATTCAACAATGTACACCATAGTCTAGTATAACATATATCCCTCCACCATAGAATCCTCAGGATGTGCTCTTTGTCAAACCAAAGCCTTAAAAAATTTCAAGTGCCTCTCAACCATCCACATTGACTTGGTGTGTACAGGTCCACACAATTGAATCTCCTCAAATTGGTGTATTAGGTAGTGTTCTTGTGCATTAAAAAAAGTTGAAGGTAGACACTTTTTCATTTCACACATTAAATGAGGAATTTTTCTCTTCCAATATTTAATATCTTCTTTATGGATTTCTTTAGATGACAACCACCTAGAAGAGATTCAAGATGCAAAAATATATAAATGAGACTTTACAAAATAATATACAATATATTACATAACAAGTAAAACAAATCACAAATATATTATCTATACAACAAATTGAGCAAATATCACTACTTACCTCATGTATTTTCCAAGATCATATATGACTTGCTTGACATTATTGTCAAAGTTGTCTTGGAGAGATAGAGGTAGAATGCACTGCAACAATGATCAGATGGTCTTTTCATTGTGTTCTAACATAATACAATGAAAAGTACATGCGTAGTATATAAATATTTAGTAAATACACAAGAACATGAATTACCTTAATGAAGGTATGCCAATCATGTGTTTTCATCCCTGGCCCAAATTCACTTTTCTTTGACATGAGATTGTTTATCTTCGCAGCGAATCTTGTGGGAAATCAAATTTTTCGTATGACTTATTTTATAGAATTTCTTTGTTGTTCTGTTAATAACCAAAGAAGGGCACTTATATTAATATGGTGTCCATTTCTATTTGATTGAATGACATTTTTCATTGCATGATTGGATTCTTGAATGTCACTGAAAATTTTGACAATTTTTTCTTTGTCACACCTTCCCTCCAATATTTTCCATAATGTCTTTGTTATATTCTTTCCAATATGCATAGTATCAAACAAAAGTACAATTTGTAGTTACTCGTAGTAGGGCAACCTACTAAATTGTCTCGGATAAATTTTTACTCCTTTTGGAAGGTGATCATTAATGCCTTGATGACCTTCACGATCATCAATTACATCATCAGTAAACAAAACACAATAGAAAAATACAAATTCCAAACATAAACCATTAGATGGAATGGAATTACCTTGACAATTAATTCTATTATATTCCAACTTCCATAGGCAAGGTGTCATTCTTCGTGGCTTTGATGTAGTCTCTTCTTTCCCATTGAAAAGATGTTTTTCAGTATTTCAATACTTATGATTTCTATGGAGGGAGTGCCTATACTCATCAAACACCTGCTTTCCTAAACTTTTTGAATGATGGGATTTCATCTTTGGACCACAAACTGGACATGCAAATTTTCCCCTTGTTTGAAGACCTACAAGATAATGTATAATTGGATTAAATATGTTGATTTTTATAATTATAATTATAATGTGCAGCTTGAACACTGTAACATACCACAAAAATGTGATAAAAATAGCTACTATGGGCGAGAAGCCTCTCTGTGAAAATGTAAAAGAATTAATGGTTGTTATTAACAAGGCTGAAGCAATTGAGGCTATTGTTAGTAAAATTCTGGAAACGGAAAAGAGGGTGAAGGAGCTGGAAGGGAACAGAGATGCTAAGGGCTTGGAAACTAACCTAAACAATTTGGTCAACAAAGTGGATAGGATGGAGCTTACTGTGAATAGGATTGCCAAGCAAAACTTCCAGATCCTTAAGGCCACTGTTGACCATGTTAACATCCTGATTAACAAATTTGAACAAATTAAAGGCAAGGAGGATGATAAGGATCAGATGGAGAAGAAGGGCCACGAAAAAAGAATAAGGGCCAAGACTCGGAAACAGATTGATATCAAGGAAAAAGAGCTGGAAGAAATGAGAAATTTTGTGATCAATATGAAGCAGATGGTGGTTCATGCTGAAGAACTTATGAGAAAATTTTAGTTGTTCTTGTGTTTTCTTTGTACTTTCCTTTGGCTGTCTAGTGTTGCTTCCTTTGTCTTGCGTTCCCTTTTTGTTTTGATTGGGAACTATTCTATGTGTGGGTGATCAGGCATTGTTGTTTTATGCCTCTTTTATGCTTTATCTTTTTCCTGCTTTGTAACAAGGTTCTGGGTTCCTTTCAAAAACCTATTTTTAATTAATCAAAACATACCACAAAAATGTGTTAGCCCTGGGGCATCATGTATTGTCCATACAAGCATTGAATGGAATTGAAAATGTCTTTGTCCTATTGGTCTAGATACGTCATACATAGTGACACCATTCCATAACTCTGTAATAACCCACCAAAATTGATCCAACAAAAATTGAGTATATTTTTTTTTTCTTTATTACGTTTTATTCAATTGCATACTCTGGGCATCCATCCAAATAGGACTGGGCATTCATCCATTCGGGATGAGCTTCTAACCATACGGGTTAGGCAGTTGTCCATACGGGACATAAATTTCATCTATCAAATACGGGATAGGCATCTACCCATACAGGGTAGGCATCCATCCAAACGGGATAGGAGATGCTCTGGCCAGAGACTTAGACTCATCGGGACCATTCGGGTCCTGAGCCACTCACTAAGTACTACATTCTTCTAACAAGAATGCACCGAGGTCGCCGTCCTTAGGAGTAATAAGAAAATAAGACAAGCTTGAATTCCGCCTCGGAATTTGGCTTAAAGCCTCGGGAAGTCAAGCGAATCCATACGGGATTCCTTCCGAGTATGCATTGAATTGAGTTTGATTATCTTATCTTTCGATTAGGATTCTTACTCAACCGAGCCTAGACCCCACCCACGAACGCCTGAGTACGAGGGACAACTCCGTCCCAAGACTGCCTACATACCCACTTCGGCGTGGGATCAAGGCGTAAAGTATGTAGTTCTATCTTCTAATCTATGGTTTGATGTAAACTGATTTTTTGTGGGTACGCAACCCTTTCTAGGGTCAGTGTCCCAGACAGTTTCTCTGCGGTTGCTACCCACGAAGGTAGCACTTAAGCGAAGGCTCAAGATGGCCTATTGCTTGTGGCTTAACAAAATAACTAGATCCTAATACTTAACATGAGCGTCACCCAATTACAAATCACCAATATCCCTTCGAGGTGAATAAATAGATAAATAAAGTCATTTTCACGAGAGCTCTTAACTAGACCATCCCTAAGAGGGGTTTACTATGGTTTATCTCAACGGATGTGAAATTCAATTAAAAGTTATCTTATTAATTATCGATCCAAGAGGGATTACCCGCCCCTTGGATTTTTAACTTCCAAATGACCCTTATTACTCCCCGACGATTTATAGGGACGATGCCACAGACGTCGTTAATGCAGCTTTATTAGGCGCTAAGTGCAGTAGTTCAACACGACGGCATTACCCGTAAGCGTGACCCAGAGGCACCATATATACCGAACGCTGCTAGTTTTGGTTTTCCAACTTCCTTTATTTAATTTTCTAACTACGAATGACAAAATGAAAGCGTAAATAATTGAAGTAACTACTTGAAGTGTAATTTGCATAGCAAATGAACTTGCATAATAGTAATTGCATGGAAGATATAATTATCCTAAAAAAATTCGCATGCTATGAACCATTAACGAAAGCAATTAATCTATGATGAAAGATGACTTAACGAATCCAAAATAACGATTAAATCTAAGTACTTGTAATAAGGTAAGTTAATCTCAATCGAGTGTCTTAAAAATTTTAAAGTTTAATTAGGATAGTTTAATTACAATCTTGCTACACATTAATCCCATTTTCAATTGAAAGTCGATATCCTTAAATTCATACTAAGGAAAAAAAAAATCATCATTTCCTAATGTCATTATTATCAACTAAAGAAGTAAATAAAAATTAACTTTGTTTCCTTTTTTTTTTTTTTAAAAAAATAACCAAATTACAATTTCAAATTTCGAAACTTAAATAATAATAAAAAAAAAAACTAAATTCTAACTTAATGGCAAAGAGGGCTTACATTGTTTTATAATAATATAGAGGGTTGCGGGGTGGGGACCACGGGTCCCATCACCCCTGCGGCCCTGCATGCGCAGGTCCGCAGGGATGAGGGGACCCTGCGGGCCCCTCCGTACCCTGCAACGGTTACTATGTAACCGTCCCTGCATGCGGGCTACCATTAAAACAAAACGCCATGCGTTACGGGCGAGGGTGAAGTTCGAAAGTTTTATTTTCGTTTTTTAATTTTTTTTTTTTGTTTTTATTTTTTTTGGGTTACTTATATATATATATATATATATATATATATATATATATATATATATATATATATATTTGTTATAGTATTGACATTATCATTTTATACAGGAGTATTATAACAAAAAAAATAGGTAATTAATAATGTTGCAGGTTTGCCTTAGGGACAAAATGAAACAATAACCAGAGGGATTCCTTTTTTTTTCATTTCTTTGTTTTCTACAGGGAAATTCATTCACAGATAGAGGGAGTTTATTTCTTTTCTTCATTTCTTCTGTTTCCTACACAGGGAAAGCTTATTCACAGAGAAAGGAATTCATTCCTTTACACAGGAAGAAAAAAAAGATTTCATTCACAGAGAAAGTTATCCATTTTTATTTTTATTTTTACACAGGGAAAATTCATTCACAGAGGGAGGAGATTTATTTATACACACAGGGAGATCTAATTTTTATCAAAATAAACTGAAGATAATAATCTAATTTCTATTTACTTGAAAACTAATTTCTTATCAGAATTAGAACAATGAATCTTATTTTCAAGAAAGAAAATGAATTTCATTCTACAAATCTGAGACAAAATAATGAATTTTATTCTCTAAAATTTGAAACTAATGTATCTTATTTTCAAAAGAAATGAATTTCATTCTACAAAATCCAAGATAAAACAATGAATTTTATTCTCTAAAATCTGAAACTAATGTATCTTATTTTCAAAAGAAATGAATTTCATTCTACAAAATCCAAGATAAAACAATGAATTTTATTCTCTAAAATCTGAAACTAATGTATCTTATTTTCAAAAGAAATGAATTTCATTCTACAAAATCCAAGATAAAACAATGAATTTTATTCTCTAAAATCTGAAACTAATGTATCTTATTTTCAAAAGAAATGAATTTCATTCTACAAAATTTAAGACAAAAACAATGAATTTTATTCTCTAAAATCTGAAACTAATGTATCTTATTTTCAAAAGAAAAGAATTTCATTCTACAAAATTTAAGACAAAAACAATGAATTTTATTCTCTAAAATCTGAAACTAAAATTTAAACAATGAATCTTATTTTACAATAAATCTCATTCTTTACAAAAATCTAAAAACTAAATTCATATCAAGAATTTTAACAATGAACCTTATTAAAACCAGGATTCTCATTTTCTACAAAATCTAAACTAATTCTTTAACAAAATACAATTAAAATTTCATACTCATAATTAATCTAATCAAATCTAATCTACCATAAAAATGAGATGCATGAACTAATTTGGAGGAACCTGGATGCTTGAAGATGGTGTGGAGTCCTCCTTGATCCTCCAATTTGAAGAAAAATCCTCCAACAAAATCCTTGCTGCCAATGAAGTGGACTACCAAAGAGAATTCAACTTGCAGAAATTTCTTATCAAGATTAGCTAGCTTTTCCTTTGAAACTTGTTCCCATTTTATAAAAGAAATTACCATTTCCCACTACCTATTTTTTAATTTAAAAAAGAGATTCTTCTCCCAATTTGGCCTCCATGCAAATTAATTAGGCTTAGTGGGAGGAGTTACATGCAAGGAGGTGGAGAAGCCTCTAGAAGCTTCTTATTCCTCCTACAACATGTGCCTTAATTTGGGTGAGGGAAATTAAATAACAATTTTAAAATATATATGCATTTTCCATGTGTGTGTGGTTTATTAATTTATTCCCTTACAATATTCATTCCATAATTCATCCAAAGAATATAAATAGAGTTTTGTATTTTAAATCAAAAAAAAGTGATAAAGGAGGGTTGTGACATCCTCCCCCCCTTAATCGGTGCATCGTCCCGATGCACTTATTAAATGTATTCAAAAGAGTTTATAGTTCATGTTCAAAACAAAAAGGGAAATAGCTGCTGCATCTCCTTAGTATCCTCCCAGGTGGCATTCTTCTCGTCGTACTGGTCCCATTGCACTTTGCACTGATCAACCTCTCTGTTGCGCAACTGGCACTGGCGCCTCTCCAAGATTCTGAATGGCTCTATCATTATTCCCCCCATTTCTTGGACCTGCAAGGCATCCCAATTCAAAATGTGTTTCTCATCAGGTACATATTTCTTAAGAAGAGATACATGGAAGACATCATGGATTCGGCTCAATTGGGGAGGCAAGGCTAACCGATAAGCAACTGGATTAATTCTTCCCAATATTTCAAAGGGTTCGACATAACGAGGTGCAAGCTTAGTCTTTTTCCCAAATCTTATGGAACTCTTGTGTGGCCTAACCCTTAGGAAGACTTTCTCTCCTACTTCAAACTCCCTTGGTGTTCTGTTTTTATCTGCATAACTCTTCTGCCTATCCGAGGCTTCCTTCAACCTTTGCCTAATTTCCTTAGTTTTCCTTTCCATTTCTCTCAACATATCTGGCCCAATAATCACTCTATCTTCAAGACTATCCCAACTCAAAGGTGTTCGACATGGTCTACCATACAAAGCTTCAAAAGGTGCCATTCCCAAAGATGTTTGATATGTATTATTGTAGGCAAACTCTACCAAAGGTAGGTACTCTTCCCATTTTCTCTGTTGGTCCATGCAGTACATACGAAGTAGGTCTTCCATAATCTGATTTGTCCTTTCTGTCTGACCGTCGGTTTCCGGGTGGTATGCGGTGCTAAAATTTAGTTGAGTCCCTAGGGCTGATTGAAGTGTGGTCCAAAACCTGGAAGTGAATCTTGCATCTCTGTCTGATATGATTTTCTCTGGTACTCCGTGCAACCTAACTATCTCCTTAATGAAACGTCTAGCCAAGGTGGGTGCATCATCTGTCAGATTTCCTGGTATAAAGTGTGCCACCTTAGTGAGCTTGTCAATTACCACCATTATTGCATCATGCCTAGAAGGTGACATGGGTAGCCCTTGTACAAAATCCATACTAATAACTTGCCACTTATGTTGGGGTACATCGTGCGATTGTAACAATCCAGCTGGGTGCCTATGTTCTGCCTTGACTCTTTGACACTCCAAACATTTGGCTACATACTTGACAATATCGTTCTTCAACCCTTGCCAAAAGTATAACTTCTTTAGATCTGCATAAAGTTTGTTAACTCCTGGGTGGCCTGAATAAGGGGCATTGTGAGCCTCCGATAAAACTACTTCCCTTAAATTCCCTGAATTAGGAACATAGATTCTGTTATTGTATCTGAGTAGCCCATCTTCATCAAATGTGTACCCTTCAACCTTAGGGTCGGTCGGGTTGTGTCTTATAGTTAATTCGACTTGCTCATACCATGGGTCATGTCCTTGTTCATCCATTACTTGCTTTTTGAAAGAGGTTTTGAAGGTTGCTATAGTCATCAAGTGTCTTCTCCTACTTAAGGCATCTGCCACCCTATTTTCTTTCCCCTTAATATATTCGATCTCAAAGTCATATTCGCTTAAGAACTCTAGCCACCTTCTTTGTCTGGCATTTAAGTGAGGTTGGGTAAAGATGTATTTTAGCCCTTGGTTGTCCGACTTAAGCTCAAAGGGCTTCCCTAGTAAGAAATGTCTCCACTTTTGCAGGGCATGCACAATTGCTGCCAACTCTAAGTCGTGGGGTGCATAATTGACTTCATGAGTCTTTAGCTTCCTAGATTCATAAGCCACTACCCCTTCATCTTGGACAAGTACCCCTCCTAACCCTTCAATAGAAGCATCTGTTACAACTGTGAAGTGTCCATTTGGGTCTGGTACCTTTAGAATGGGTGCTGAAGTTAGTTTTCCCTTCAAGATTTGAAATGCCTTATCACTTTGCTCGGTCCATACAAACCTTTTGCCCTTCCGTTGCAACGAGGTGATGGGATTTGCTATCTTAGAGAATCCTTCCACAAACCTCCTATAGTAACCTGCTAGCCCCATAAAGCTTCTTACCTCTGAAACATTCTTAGGGATTGGCCATTCTACTATCGCCTTTATTTTATCTGGGTCGACTGCTATTCCTTCCTTCGATATTATATGCCCAAGATAGTGAATCTTTTCCTCAAAGAAGGCGCATTTGGACAATTTTCCATATAACTTATGTTCTCTCAATCTTTGCAAAACAATCTGTAGGTGCGCTAAATGTTCCTCTTCATTTCTAGAATAAATCAAAATGTCATCCAAGAATACCAAAACAAACTTATCCAAGTAGTCATGGAATACACTATTCATCAGGTTCATGAATGCAGCTGGGGCATTAGTTACTCCAAAAGGAACTACTGTGAATTCATAGTGTCCATATCTCATCCTGAAAGCTGTCTTTGGAATGTCTTCTTCCTTAATTCTGAGTTGATGGTACCCTGACCGAAGATCTATCTTGGAGAAAACTGCCGCTCCTTTCATTTGGTCAAAAAGGTCCTCTATGCGAGGTAAGGGATACCTATTCTTTATGGTAACTTTGTTCAACATCCTATAGTCGATGCATAGCCTTAAGGTTCCATCCTTCTTCTTAACAAATAAAACTGGCGCTCCCCATGGTGATACACTTGGCCTTATTAATCCCTTAGCTAAGAGTTCCTCTAATTGCATTTTGAGCTCTTGTAATTCGGTTGTGTTCATCCGGTAAGGTGCCTTTGATACTGGTTCAGCTCCTGGGAGTACTTCGATAGAAAAGTCAAACTTTCTCTTAGGGGGTAAACCGGGTAGTTCTTCTGGAAAAACATCCCTAAACTCTCTTAAGAAAGGGGTATTTTCAAATGTTGGTGTATTTTCCTCCTTCCCTTCATCAAATTCGACCATAAAGATTTGTCCTCCTCTTCTCCTTTCCTTCTTTAATTGCATTGCTGAGATAGTTTCTACATTAATGGGTTTAAACTTTCCTTGGATTTTGACCCTTTTCCCCCCATCATCCAAACATTCAACAATTTTGCTATAACAATCTACATTAGCTTGATGGTCTGCTAACCAACTCATTCCCATAATTACATCATATAATCCTAAGGGTGCCACATAGAGATCTACCCTTGTTTCGAACTCAGGGAATTGTACCTTTGCCCTTGGTAAGCACTTAGTTACTTCTCTAGTTGCCTTATCCCCATATTGAACCGTCCATGATGACTCCATTTGATTAACTTTAAATGCATATTTGTTCACTAATTCAGGTGAGATGAAACATTCAGATGATCCCGTGTCAATTAGAATTGATATTGGTTGTTCAAATAGTGTACCTGTAGTTTCCACGGGAACATTCTGGTATCTTCTTCTTTGGTTCCTAACTGCTGCATGAATCCTCTGTTGGGGCCCTTGTTGGGGTTGATTGGCTCTAATTTGTCCTTGCATCCTGGGGCAGTCTCTAGCAAAATGATTTTCCCCGCACATAAAGCATCCGCCTGGAGGACCTCTCCTACCTTGATTTCTAGGGGGATCATTCCTTGTTTCATTTCCCCTGGGTGGATAAGTTATCCTGTTCTGCTGGTCATTCCTGTTATAGTTGCCTCTGTTATCATTGCCCCTGTTATTATTGCCCCTGTTATCATTGCCCCTATTATTGTTGCCCCTGTTATTATCATTTCCATTCCTCTGATATTGATTAGGCGGTGGTCTCCTTTCGGAAGAGTTATTCCTTTGACCCTTGTTGAAATTAGTGTTTCCATTGAATTCTTGCTTCCTTTTGAATGAGTGATTCCCATTATAGTTTCGTCCTGCTAGTGTCTGAATCTTCCTCTCTTGCCTTAGGGACTTTTCAAGTACTTCATTCATATTTCTGGGTCCATGCATGTCAACCTCTGCCCCTATGTTGGTATTCAGCCCCAAAATGAACTTCCTTGCTTGGCCTTCTTCATCCCTTTGGTACATAGGCACATACTTAAGCAACTTGGCGAATTTATCCCAATATTGTTGAACGGATAGGGACCCTTGACGTAGGTTATGGAATTCTGTCACTTTCTCATCAAAGAACAATTGAGGAAGCCACCTATCTCGAAAATGGTGAACAAATTGATCCCATGTGATTGTATCCCTGTTATACCCATTTTGTTCCTTGGTGTTGGTCCACCAACTAGCCGCCTCCCCTGTGAGTTGATAGGAGCCCCATAAAGCCTTAGTTGTTTCGCTGAAATCTCTTAGCTCAAAATATTTCTCCATTTCATTTAGCCAATTCTCAGCCCCTTCACCAATCTGCCTCCCATCGAACTTAGGAGGGGTGATTTTCTTCAAATCCTTGGAGAGTTCTAATATGTTATTTTCCTTTCCATTACCCATCACATTTCCTTGATTGCTACCAGGGTTTCCATTCTCGGTACCACTTCTATTCTCATAGTCATTCTGCCTTTCCCTAAGGTCCTGCAGTGATTGTTCCAGGAAGTTGATTTTATCTCTTTGTTCGGTTAGAAGGTCGATTATAGCTTGGACCCCATCTCCGTTATTACCTAGGTTGTGTCGATCCTCTTCATGATCTTCCTCGTGGTTTCCTTCATGGTTTTCCTCATGGCTTTCCTCATGGTTTTCCTCCCTTTGACTCCTAGTACGTCTTCCATTACCCCTTCCTCTTCCTCTTCCTCTTCCTCTTCCTCTTCCTCTTGCCATTCGAGGTTTTACCTGGAAGTTAAATTATGTAGTTAGTTTCTTTCTGAAGAATAAAATTTAATTTCTATTATTGTAAAACATTCCCTTAGTTGAATAAATTGAAGTGAGCACAAGGCCTAGATTTGAACCTTTTCTCTGATACCACATGTAATAACCCACCAAAATTGATCCAACAAAAATTGAGTATATTTTTTTTTTCTTTATTACGTTTTATTCAATTGCATACTCTGGGCATCCATCCAAATAGGACTGGGCATTCATCCATTCGGGATGAGCTTCTAACCATACGGGTTAGGCAGTTGTCCATACGGGACGTAAATTTCATCTATCAAATACGGGATAGGCATCTACCCATACAGGGTAGGCATCCATCCAAACGGGATAGGAGATGCTCTGGCCAGAGACTTAGACTCATCGGGACCATTCGGGTCCTGAGCCACTCACTAAGTACTACATTCTTCTAACAAGAATGCACCGAGGTCGCCGTCCTTAGGAGTAATAAGAAAATAAGACAAGCTTGAATTCCGCCTCGGAATTTGGCTTAAAGCCTCGGGAAGTCAAGCGAATCCATACGGGATTCCTTCCGAGTATGCATTGAATTGAGTTTGATTATCTTATCTTTCGATTAGGATTCTTACTCAACCGAGCCTAGACCCCACCCACGAACGCCTGAGTACGAGGGACAACTCCGTCCCAAGACTGCCTACATACCCACTTCGGCGTGGGATCAAGGCGTAAAGTATGTAGTTCTATCTTCTAATCTATGGTTTGATGTAAACTGATTTTTTGTGGGTACGCAACCCTTTCTAGGGTCAGTGTCCCAGACAGTTTCTCTGCGGTTGCTACCCACGAAGGTAGCACTTAAGCGAAGGCTCAAGATGGCCTATTGCTTGTGGCTTAACAAAATAACTAGATCCTAATACTTAACATGAGCGTCACCCAATTACAAATCACCAATATCCCTTCGAGGTGAATAAATAGATAAATAAAGTCATTTTCACGAGAGCTCTTAACTAGACCATCCCTAAGAGGGGTTTACTATGGTTTATCTCAACGGATGTGAAATTCAATTAAAAGTTATCTTATTAATTATCGATCCAAGAGGGATTACCCGCCCCTTGGATTTTTAACTTCCAAATGACCCTTATTACTCCCCGACGATTTATAGGGACGATGCCACAGACGTCGTTAATGCAGCTTTATTAGGCGCTAAGTGCAGTAGTTCAACACGACGGCATTACCCGTAAGCGTGACCCAGAGGCACCATATATACCGAACGCTGCTAGTTTTGGTTTTCCAACTTCCTTTATTTAATTTTCTAACTACGAATGACAAAATGAAAGCGTAAATAATTGAAGTAACTACTTGAAGTGTAATTTGCATAGCAAATGAACTTGCATAATAGTAATTGCATGGAAGATATAATTATCCTAAAAAAATTCGCATGCTATGAACCATTAACGAAAGCAATTAATCTATGATGAAAGATGACTTAACGAATCCAAAATAACGATTAAATCTAAGTACTTGTAATAAGGTAAGTTAATCTCAATCGAGTGTCTTAAAAATTTTAAAGTTTAATTAGGATAGTTTAATTACAATCTTGCTACACATTAATCCCATTTTCAATTGAAAGTCGATATCCTTAAATTCATACTAAGGAAAAAAAAAATCATCATTTCCTAATGTCATTATTATCAACTAAAGAAGTAAATAAAAATTAACTTTGTTTCCTTTTTTTTTTTTTAAAAAAAATAACCAAATTACAATTTCAAATTTCGAAACTTAAATAATAATAAAAAAAAAAACTAAATTCTAACTTAATGGCAAAGAGGGCTTACATTGTTTTATAATAATATAGAGGGTTGCGGGGTGGGGACCACGGGTCCCATCACCCCTGCGGCCCTGCATGCGCAGGTCCGCAGGGATGAGGGGACCCTGCGGGCCCCTCCGTACCCTGCAACGGTTACTATGTAACCGTCCCTGCATGCGGGCTACCATTAAAGCAAAACGCCATGCGTTACGGGTGAGGGTGAAGTTCGAAAGTTTTATTTTCGTTTTTTAATTTTTTTTTTTTGTTTTTATTTTTTTTGGGTTACTTATATATATATATATATATATATATATATATATATATATATATATATATATATATATATATTTGTTATAGTATTGACATTATCATTTTATACAGGAGTATTATAACAAAAAAAATAGGTAATTAATAATGTTGCAGGTTTGCCTTAGGGACAAAATGAAACAATAACCAGAGGGATTCCTTTTTTTTTCATTTCTTTGTTTTCTACAGGGAAATTCATTCACAGATAGAGGGAGTTTATTTCTTTTCTTCATTTCTTCTGTTTCCTACACAGGGAAAGCTTATTCACAGAGAAAGGAATTCATTCCTTTACACAGGAAGAAAAAAAAGATTTCATTCACAGAGAAAGTTATCCATTTTTATTTTTATTTTTACACAGGGAAAATTCATTCACAGAGGGAGGAGATTTATTTATACACACAGGGAGATCTAATTTTTATCAAAATAAACTGAAGATAATAATCTAATTTCTATTTACTTGAAAACTAATTTCTTATCAGAATTAGAACAATGAATCTTATTTTCAAGAAAGAAAATGAATTTCATTCTACAAATCTGAGACAAAATAATGAATTTTATTCTCTAAAATTTGAAACTAATGTATCTTATTTTCAAAAGAAATGAATTTCATTCTACAAAATCCAAGATAAAACAATGAATTTTATTCTCTAAAATCTGAAACTAATGTATCTTATTTTCAAAAGAAATGAATTTCATTCTACAAAATCCAAGATAAAACAATGAATTTTATTCTCTAAAATCTGAAACTAATGTATCTTATTTTCAAAAGAAATGAATTTCATTCTACAAAATCCAAGATAAAACAATGAATTTTATTCTCTAAAATCTGAAACTAATGTATCTTATTTTCAAAAGAAATGAATTTCATTCTACAAAATTTAAGACAAAAACAATGAATTTTATTCTCTAAAATCTGAAACTAATGTATCTTATTTTCAAAAGAAAAGAATTTCATTCTACAAAATTTAAGACAAAAACAATGAATTTTATTCTCTAAAATCTGAAACTAAAATTTAAACAATGAATCTTATTTTACAATAAATCTCATTCTTTACAAAAATCTAAAAACTAAATTCATATCAAGAATTTTAACAATGAACTTATTAAAACCAGGATTCTCATTTTCTACAAAATCTAAACTAATTCTTTAACAAAATACAATTAAAATTTCATACTCATAATTAATCTAATCAAATCTAATCTACCATAAAAATGAGATGCATGAACTAATTTGGAGGAACCTGGATGCTTGAAGATGGTGTGGAGTCCTCCTTGATCCTCCAATTTGAAGAAAAATCCTCCAACAAAATCCTTGCTGCCAATGAAGTGGACTACCAAAGAGAATTCAACTTGCAGAAATTTCTTATCAAGATTAGCTAGCTTTTCCTTTGAAACTTGTTCCCATTTTATAAAAGAAATTACCATTTCCCACTACCTATTTTTTAATTTAAAAAAGAGATTCTTCTCCCAATTTGGCCTCCATGCAAATTAATTAGGCTTAGTGGGAGGAGTTACATGCAAGGAGGTGGAGAAGCCTCTAGAAGCTTCTTATTCCTCCTACAACATGTGCCTTAATTTGGGTGAGGGAAATTAAATAACAATTTTAAAATATATATGCATTTTCCATGTGTGTGTGGTTTATTAATTTATTCCCTTACAATATTCATTCCATAATTCATCCAAAGAATATAAATAGAGTTTTGTATTTTAAATCAAAAAAAAGTGATAAAGGAGGGTTGTGACAAACTCCAACAACTCGTTGATAAGAGGCTCAATATATACATTCATATCTTTAACTTGGTACTTACCTAGTTGAATGAACAAAAACATTACATAATTATTATGACCGTTTTACTGCAATATTTATAATTAAATGTAGATGACTATTAAATGATAAAATACCTGGAACAATCATCACCAACATTATGTGCTCCCTCTTTACTGACATCCATGGAGAAATATTATTGTTGATAACAAAAACTGGCCACATTGAGTAAACAGATCTCACCTCTCCAAATGGATTGACACCATCCATTGCCAATGAAAGCTTGAGATTATGAGGTTCCTCTTTAAAGTGTGGCCACTTTTCCTCTATGTCCATAAATTCTAAACCATCTGTAGGCATTGAAATAATGTCATCTCGACTTCTATTGCATGCGTGGTAATCCATAAAATGTGCCAAACTAGTGCACCTGAATAATCATTGCATACATGGAATAATGGGAATATAATGAAGAACCTTGTGAGGTACCTTTTTTGTTATTTGATCTGCTCAATATCTACTGATATGCTATTCAGGGCATTCTGTTGCAAATTCATGTTTATGATATATAATATGATCATTGGGACAAGCATCTATTTCTTGATACTCCATTCCAATATCTTTCAGAATGGAAGATAATTCTTGGTATGAGCGAGGTATAATATTTGATGGTTGTAACAAAAACTCACCTATCAATATACAAAATATTAATTTGTTAATATAAAGAATATTAATGGTACATGAGTCACCCTTTATTAACTATAATGATATATACGACATACCTTAACATACATGAGATTGTTATATTGGATAAACCATTCATAACCTTGAATTTCACCAACAACAATACAACAGAGAGAAGAGTTGTTTGGGAGCCTTCATAAAGGGGCTTGTATGCCTTCTTAACTATAGGTAAATCATGAACAACATCAAATTCATCTTGATCAGCTATGCCAGTACTAAATGTGTCATGGATCAATGTATTTGTACCATCATCTTCAATTGTGTTTTCAAGTGCATGATCATCATCTTCCATGGGATCATTATCTTCAGCTTTGATATTCACACCTCCATGTTCCTCCAATTCAAAAACATATTCTCTTAGTTGTGTTGGTCCATATCATGTGCCTTGGGGAGCTCGACCTATATAAAAATGATCAACATAAATAAACCATGATCATGATCTCATCATGAAGTGATTTATTATGTATATAAATTGTTAAAATGATATAATGAACAACTTACCAATGGATGATACTCATGTCCCCCTTCAATGTGACCATGTTGCCTACAATGTTTCTTAGTTGTTTTGATTAGAAGTCTTCTAGTCTTTAATCCCTTACAAATTTTGCAAGGACAATAACATTTTACATCACCTTTTATTTTCAAGTTAGACCACATTCTAGCAATTGTCTCCTTATTTTGTTCTTCACTGATATTTTCTAACACGGTCTTTCTTCACACGCAAAATAATTGGGCTATCGAAACTTCATTGCATAACCTCCACAAACTACACAAAAAGATATCACAAGTACATAATTCTTCTTAGAACTAGTTATATAGAAGTTGAAATGTTACTTAAACTTAGACTCTCTTCAATTATGAAGACTATTTTATTTAGATAGTTTTCTTGGCTAAAAAAGAAGCTTGATTTTGGCAAGTTGGTGAAAAATATTTGAGTTTTAAAAAAAGAGAAACCTTTTTATTGTATCATCTAATAAAATCAACTTAGGAATGATGAATTTATGAAGAATTAAATCAAGTCATTCATAATGTATTAAGGTTTTAATTTGAGAATTTTAAAGTTTTATCATTCATAATGTGGTTTGGAGCCCATGGCATTTAGGTTCATTCCATATTTAGCCTGCTAGGGCATAAGATTTCTTATAATTTATACAACCAATCAAAATGAAACCAACTTCATATGAAAGAGAATTAAATTGACTATTAGAATCCAAAATATGAAGAAACATGAGTGGTTACATTAAGAGTTATAATCAATTCTTTTGTTGCAACCCTATCAACAAGGGTTTTATGACAGTTTTGACAAAAACCATTAGAACTTTCATTATAATCCATGGATGACCTCCAAACCTATCTTGAATTAAATATGACTCTTCATTCTACAACCTCAAATTGGTTATTAGCGGCCAGATTCAATCCAAATCTTATTAGGAAAAAATCTAAAGAAGCAAATAATCATGAGTGTAAAAATCAACAGTTAAAAGTATTAAACAAAATATCAATTTTCTCATTGAATCTTCATCAAAAAAAATTTCCAATACATACTTTATAGAAATACACTTCCTTCCTATTTATCCAACAAACAATTACATGGAAGTTTTACTTTCAAACTGATATACAACCCTGTAACTGTCACAACCCTGTAGAATTAAGTGACAGTCGGAGGCTTTATTTGATCTAGCCTTACAAGACTTTCCTCCAACTCTATCACACACACTTAATCTAAATAAATGATGTATTTTATAGCTTCTCATGGTTCTATAACTATTCCAACTGCCTCTAAGACCGAAATGTACAATTTGACAACATTTTATGCATTGTTGCATTACAACTTTTTAGTGACACCATGACAACTTTTGCCTTTTGACATGAATGACCACTAAACATTACTTAGATACTTTGAACACCTTAGAATGGAATCAAAACAACATATTAAACCTTTATTACCCTTCCATGGGTACATTTACATTATTTGAACAATCAAGACTTGAATAGGACTATTTGACAACTTTTGACAAAATGGCTCAGTTAGCCTTACACACTGATTTCAAGCTTGACAAGCTTGTTTATTTCTCATTACTCATGATGAGTATGTAGCTTCTTAATCTTAGTACCATTTAGTTCTCCATTTTATTTAAGAAATAAGAGAGTATGGATGTCTAGAAGTGGAAGAGAAATGGAAGAACTCCATTAGAACTCCACAAGTCTACAAAGTAGAAGTTATTGAAGATTGCAGGGCTGCAGAGAAGGATGGGAAGAAGTTTGGATGACCTCCAAAATTCCACAAAAGGGAAAATGGAAGAGGAGAAAAGGCTTACAAAAATTCGGAGCAAAGAAAGACCAAATGTTGGGATGAGAAAGGGAAGGATGAACCTCGAAAGTTTGGAACTATGCAAAATGGAGGAAATGGTAACATAAGCAAGTAAATTTAGAGAATGCGAGAAAAGTTCAGAGTACATGACAATACAATGATGCTAAAGAGAATGTAATATTGGGACATAGAGACAAAGGTTCAGTTGTTCGTTAAAGTTCCACAAAAAGAGGAAATAAAAGAAGATGAAGAGAAGAAAAACCCAATATACTTAGCAGAGCTTCCACATGGGACTGATAGCTATAACTGGATATTAGACAATTAGAATAAGTCCAGTAGTCAACAAAAAGTCTGCAAATCCACAAAAAGAGAAAAATGACCAAAACCTTCCTTGACAGAGAATTTTTTTGGTCTTTTGTAACTTTCAACATATGATAATAGTAAGTGGAATGAAAAGGAATGACACCAAGACAAATTTGACAGAGGGAGATCCATTTAAAGATATCTGAAATCTGTTATATATGATGGAAAAAATAAGGCTATATGCACAAGGGGGCATTCAAGCAAAATTTACAACTGTTAGATTGAATCCCAACACACTCTACAATTGGTGCCAAATTGAACTATGGAAGATTCAAATTCTGATCACCTTATTTGATTTTAAAAGATTTTACCTTATTTGATTTTAAAAGATTTTTCTATGGATTTGACAAAACTTGGATGTTGAATTCTATTTTGTAACACCACTTAGATAAATATGTGGACATCACTGCTGCATTAGGAAAGTAAATAAAAATAGATAAATGAGAACATACCCGTAGGATGACAAGCTCAAATTTATGAGACACACACTCTAAAATGAACTTGTCTGCAACCAACTTTACATTATTCAAACACACAACCTGCAAGTCGATAGGAATTTACAGGCACGAGAAAATCTACAGGAATTTTGCCATCTCCAATAGTTCGATACCCTCCAAACTAGCTACTCAATCCTTCGATATCACATGCTAGACAACCCAGTTTTAAACTAGACTAGGAAAAGATAACAAGATGGTTGATATAAATCTATTGTTGTTAATTTGGAAGTCGAGAGTTAAAGGGAGAAGGACACATGGAACATGATTTGCAGAGAGGCAAAGAAACAAAGGAATTGGTAGAGGCAAAGGAATTGTTAACTCAATATGTCGTGCGCAATATTCAAATGAACCTGCGCATTTATTTATTTTTTAATAATGTTTGTGGTCGTCAGAATTCTGACTAACACAGGATTCATCAGAAAACATCATCGACATTTCGACATTATTGGGCATTTTAAATAAAAAATAATTTTGATCACAAAATGCCTTATCCATCGGAAACCTCTATCAAAATTTGAGGCCAAATGTATTAGTGTTCAACACTTGCTACACAAAAACATCAAATTAAAAAGGGATGATAATTCTCAATAGGATTTTCAACTACACAAAGATTAACTCCTAAATCCACCAGTCTTAATGCCACTGATTTTAGGACAACCCCTGTTACTTTACATATCAACTATGCAAACAACACTAGGGGCATTCTTGACGCAACAAGACAAAGAAGGTAAAGAGAGGGCAGTATACTACATCAATCGTACTTTGGTTGGCTATGAGCTTAACTACACACCAATTGAGATTGCGTGCCTTGCTATGGTTTTTGCCTCCCAGATCTTACGACATTACATGTTGACTCATAAAACTAAGCTTGGTGCAAGGATAGATCCATTGAAGTATCTTCTCAATAAGGCAATGCTCACTGGCAGACTAGCTAAATGGGTTATGATCTTGAGCAAATTTGACATAGAATATGTGGACAGAAAAATAATCAAAGGACAAGATATTGCAAATCAGTTAGCAGATGCACCCATGATTGCTAATGCTCCTCTAACTTCAGAATTTCTAGATGAATCCATTCTGGTGGTATCACACACAAAGCCTTGGCAAATATACTTTGATGGTTCATACATGCAACTTGGAGTAGGAGTTGGCATTCTCTTTATTACACCTCAAGGGGATTCCATTCCTAAATCATATCAATTGTCATTTCCTTGCACTAATAATTTAGGAGAACATGAGGCATCAACAACTAGATTACAAATTGAAGTTCAGTGGAAGATCCAGGAACTTCATGTTTTTGGGGACTCTCAACTTGTAATTCATCAAGAAAATGATGGATACCAAACAAAAGATGAAAAATTACTGCCTTACAAGAAAATGGTAGATAACTTCAAGAAATACTTTGTAAAGATAACCTTGAGCAGATACCAAGAGAACACAATTGAGTTGTAGATGCCATGGCTACTATTGCCTCACTGATTGACTTACCATAGAATGAAACCCGCTATGAGTTCTTGGTGGACAACCTTTTGGTCCCCTCATATGAGATATTTCCTGTCAAGATGATATGTGTCATTG
Organism: Cryptomeria japonica; assembly: GCF_030272615.1. NCBI lineage: Eukaryota > Viridiplantae > Streptophyta > Pinopsida > Cupressales > Cupressaceae > Cryptomeria > Cryptomeria japonica. The sequence goes on from NC_081408.1 coordinate 534,505,390, forward strand.
GTCCTGATTCCCCTTGGTATGGTCCCATTTTTATATACCTTTGTAATAATATCCTTTTGCCTGACCTATCCAACAAACATTGTCATACTTTCATTCACCAATCCTCACGATATGTCATTTTAGCTGATACCCTTTACCATCGAGGTCTAGATGACACTCTTCTTAGATGTTTATAAGTGGACGAAGCTCAGATTGTGTTACAAGAAGTCCATGAAGGTATATGTGGTACGCATTCTAGTGGTCCTACCTTAGCCAAGAAACTTATCAGGACTGGATCTTACTGGCCTAGTATGGAAAAAGATTCATATCAGTTTGTTAAGAAATGTAAGCAATGTCGAATTCATGGAGACCTTATTCATGCGCTAGCCCAAGAACTTCAATTGATTATGACTCCTTGGCCTTTTTGTCAGTGGGGACTCAATCTCATAGGCAAGATTCACCCTCCTTCCAATGGACACAAATTAATTATCACTGCCATAGAATATTTTACAAAATGGATTGAAGTCGTTCCTCTCACCCAAGTTACTGGTAGACAAATTACTACATTCATTCTTAACTATGTCATCTGTCATTATGGTATCTCTCTCTCCATCATCATAGATAATGGATGTCCTTTCAAGAACCAGGATGTTCATGAAATTTGTGATCATTTTCATATTAATCATCGCTTCTCTACTCCATATTATCCCCAAGGTAATGGTCAAGCTAAGGTGTCTAATAAAACCATTCTCAAAATCCTCAAAAAGACAGTCGATGACGCTGGCCAAAATTGGCACATCCAACTCAATCCCGCACTTTGGGCCTATTGCACAAGTGTCCGCACACCTACAGGAGCTACACCTTATTCACTTGTCTATGGTGTCGAATCAATCTTTCTTATTGAGATCGAGTTACCTTCTTTATGAATCTCTTTGTGCAACATCATCAGTGATGAAGATTACAGGGTCTCTCTCTTACAAGAACTTGAATTATTGGATGAATGATGACAAAATGCCTTTAATCACCTTAAGGCTTATAAACAAAGAATGAGAAATAGTTATAATCATAAGGTTAAACCTCACACATTTGAGGTGGGTGACTTAGTTATCAAGGAAAATCCTAAAAATCAGCAAGACATACATAAGAAATGAAAATTTGAGCCCAATTGGCTTGGCCCTTACATCATCACAATAGTCTATGGATTAGGTGCATATCAGCTTTTGACACTAGATGGAGAACCTTTGGAAGATCCTATCAAAAACATGCACCTTCATAGGTTTTACACATATCTCTTCAGAGTATCCTAAATTCAAAAAAGAAAATCATAAAATATCAAAAAAAGTAAAGAGAAATAAATTTGTCCAATGGTGAAAACCAGGTTACTTGCACCATGTGTAGAGACATTGCTCCTCCCTCCTTCAAGATTCAATTTTATCCTTTCACGTTGCACAAACTCACAGCATATCCATCCACAATAAACTTATCCAATCCCATCATGGCTTGTTATTGATCTACCTAAGATTGTTAGCCATTCATAAATAACCCTTCCCTTTTCACCCTTTCCTTCCATAATAAATCAGGTCTAATTTGTAACTGGTGCAAAATCCTAAATCTAGTGATGGAAGTGGTACCCTGAGCATCGCATGTTTTGATGAGCATTGTCTTTTCATTCTTTCTTATTTTTGCGCACAATCCACAATAACATATCACTTGCATCGCCAATCCACAATAAAGTTCCATCTTCTCTACAATAAAGTATCAGTTTTATGGATTCAATCAGTTTCAAATGAGACACAAGTAGCAGTGGGCTTTCAACAAATCAAATCTTTCAATAGACTAAGACAACATTATGGTTTAGTGCTATCTATCCTTTTTTCTAAAACTTAACATTGTGACAAAAATCAAATAGACTAATACAAGTGGCAAGAGACACTAAATGTTGGTGTTGATTCTTGGTTTTCTTTTGATTTTATCTTTTGGTGACATGTCTTTTATCTTTTTTGGGATGTCTCTAACTAGAGATTCTATCTCCAGGATGTCTTTGACTAGAAAGGAGAGGATGGGATATGTTCACCAATTGTTTTGATGTTTGTGGATTGTCTCTTAGTAATGCTATGACTTGTCCAAGGATATGAGGACATTGTGAGTCTAGTATGAATTGGGGCATTCCTTGTTTGTGCATGTATGATCTCCATGCAAATGGGTACAATGACTTTCTGGGTCAAACCTATACCTGGATTGTCATAAACTACTTGCCATAATAAAGCTCAATGATGATAAAGCACAAGAAGCTCTTTCACTTCCATATATTCTATCTTCCATATCCCTTTCATGATTGACCTCCATCATTCTTCCTTGAGTCTGTGTAGCCCTTGATCACATGACTGAGTATAATGATATGCCAAAAATATTTGCATTTCATATATATCCAGGGCTGCTTTGTTACTTTCATCCAGGAGGCAAGATGCTTTGTTACTTTCTTTCATCTCCTAAAATCGAGGGATGCGGATCTTTTTGAGCCCTCCCACCTAGACTCAATGCCCCATAGATGGGAAGTCTGTGGGGTAGGTGGGGGGCTTATTTGTTGGTAAATATTGAGATGTGGTAAGCAGATGTTTGTTAATTCCACCTACCTTCCTTCCGGAGGTAGACATCCTGAAGCAAAGGAGGATGTAGATTAGTTGAGGTGGGAACTACTATGGAATGGAAGGGTACCAACTCCTTCATCCTTAAAGCCTGAACTATCTGAGGCAAGATTCAAACTGCCAGAGGAGAATGAAGGACTACCCTTTTGCACCTGCATTACCACATATCACATCTCATACATACATATAGATATCATAATTGCATCACATCCTGCACACAACACATGTTAGCACGTTTTACATTCTCATCATGTAAATAATTATTTGCATTCACATTTGCATAGCATATTAACTCATACAAGAATAAAAATATATTGCATTTCATCATGTATATATATCTGCATTATTATCATAAACATCATAGACACATGTATCTTATAAGCATCCATGCATCATAAGAACCATAAATTACATTAACACATAGAAACATGCATCACGTAGAAGCAACATCACATAGGTACACATGCATATAGCTGCCGCAAGGATCGATCATGCATGGCATGAAAATCAAAGTATAGGGCTTTAGCTTTGCATCTCTCCTATATATCTCAAAAAATTATGTGTCATAATACAAGGATGTTAAAATCACATGGCTACAAAATCACCCAAAGGTGTCTACATCATCATAAAAAAATGGTACAAAAATGATACATAGGGAGCCATCTAAGGGTATGATGAACTCCCTCCCTCAGAGCTAGTCGACCTCGATGGAGTTTGATCCCTAGAAGTCCCTGTCCCAGGATCATCTCTCCTGCCCCCTCTATCTAGTGGTGGTAGAGGACCCATGATCCCACCACTAGACGCCTATCTCATATCCCTCCCTCTAGTAGTCATTGTTGTCCATGATGGTCTTTGAAAGCTCTCAACCCATTGATTAGGTGGCACCGCTCCATAATATAGGTCTCTCTAGTAGGCTATCTCCTCCCTTGCTCGTAGAATATAGGAATATCCTACCCTAGTGTCCTCTTTTGCCTACCTACTTGCCCTTAGTGGTGTCTCAGCTATGTGTAGCACTGAATAGTTTGATCTCTCTCCCACTCAGTATCCCACAGCTATCTCCTGAGCCTCATGACATCTTTCTCTAGTCCTCAATCTCATTTGCCTATTCCTAGTAGATCTCCCTCAAGGATAGTAGCTCATCCTCCTCCTCTCCTCCCTCCTCACCCTGTCCCTGTGGCTGTCCCTATCACTATGTCTATCCCAAAGCCTATGTTGTTGGCACCTATAAAGGTACTCCACCTCTACCTCTGACTATAGTATCCTTTCTCTCCTCTCCACCATCTCTCCTTCGAGTTACCCTCTGCAATCTACCTCTACCTCCACCATCTCCACCATCATCACCATCATCACCATCATCCTCTCCACCATCAACCTCTATCGGCTCTCTTGGATCTGTCACCTATGGAAATGAATGATTTGCCCAATAAGCGCTATACTCAACATCCATCCCTATGTCCTCCACATCTGCCAAAATATCCTAAGGCACCAGAACCATATCCTACATCTGTGCCACTGCCTGATCATATGACAATAACAACCCTAAATGTGGCTAATCTCTCATTGTTCATGCATACATCCTTGAACCATGTGGCATCCACTGCACCCTGTCGAACTGCCTACATAATATATCAATCAACTGCCGCTCAATGACATACGGTATCCTCCTGATCAAATATGTGCTCCTAAACACATATGGTAGATCCACTGCATCATCCTCCCACTCCTCACAATCTATGTAAGGCCTCCATGCTACACTATCTATCTCATCAATCACCCTATGCCAATACTCTAGCCTCCCAATCCATGGTTGAGAAGTAATCACATCATACAAATGTACATAACTGCACCCATGACCCTTGCCTCTAAAGTGTATAAATTGTGTAATTGGAAGATTCTCATATGCCCATACCTGTAATAAAGTCACTCCACATCCCAATCCTTCTAATCCATGATATACAAACTAATGCAGCTCATAGTACAAATATGCCAATAGACATAGCCCCCATGCAAATCTGGTGTGCTCAGTCACCAATGTCTCTAGAGTCCTCCCCCATCCCACAACTAATCCCCATGTCGCCCTGTCTGGACAGAGAAACCCACTAATAACTCCTGCCAATACCATTGGTAGAGCCAATATTGTCATTGTCATGGTGTCCCACACCACATGTCCTACCCTCATATCCAGTCTTGGATCTTGGAACACTTATCTCAATGCCTCCTGATCTCCCTCTCGATCGTACATAACCAACTCCCCATTGATTGGTATCTGCAGTATCCTGTACACATCCTCCAAGATGATTTTCATCTCACCCATTGGTAAATGAAACATGCATGTCTCAGAGTGCCATCTCTCAGCCAACATAGTCAACAATCCCATGTTCACCTAAAACTTAGGCATATACATAATGTATCACAATCCCATGGCCTCCATTGTTTCTCTATCCTCTAATGTCAACTCTACTCATAACCTCTAAGTCGAAGGATATCTCTCCTGTGACTCTAGCATCGGTAGGTCCTCCCACAGTCAAACAAAATCAACTGTATCAATCTTATTAGTACTCCTTGTTCATCACAAAGTGCATCTTTTATCTTATCTTTTAGGGCACCTACTTGAGTGTATCCTCTTGAGTAGCTTATCTAGTTGGCAACGTAAGTTCTAACATAGAATTGTCAATTTCAGCCTAATCCTAATTGGCAAAGTATGTTCTATCACATAATTGTCAATTCCTCATGGTACTCCTTGTACATCACAAAGTGCCTCGGTCTATTCTATCCTAGGGCCTCTTCTTGAGTGTATCCTCTTGACTATTTTCCTGATTGGCAATGTATGTTCTATCACAGAATTATCAGTACTGGACCTATTTGTTATCCTAGTCTTCCCTAGAGGCCCTTCTTGAGTGTATCCTCTTGGCAACTTATCCAATCAACAACGTATGTTTATCACAAAGATGTTGATTTGACCTTCAAGACACAAACACACTCCAATATTACACCAAAATTCCTAAATTTCACATACATGCCTAGATTACATAGATGTGACTATATCATGCACATACTCTCCTCCATTTCACAAACGTGTTTGTTCAACACAGACGCACTCGCACCTGGCACAAACGCTTTTCAAATCATAGATGTGCCTAACCTGCCCAGACGCACCTGACACTAACACAGATGCACCTTAACATCTTTCCCCCCACTTGACAAATTTTTAAGAAATACCTAATATGCATTTATTGACCTATCTAACATGCATTTATGAAAAGAATTAATGCAACAAGGTACAAGGAGGTTTTGTGGTACTCAATGCCTCTCCTGCATCTGTTGGTCTCTGATATCGGTGAACGCGATCAAATATATGAACCAAAGCCATTGCTGCTAACTGCTCTCTTCTCTCTCTGCACTCTGATATCTTAGGTGTGTGGATGCAAATGAGTATGTTTTCCCTCATAATCTATCTTATAGTCTACCCTAGCCCTAGTCTCCCAGGCCAGTCTTCTTTATCCCATGACTCTGTCACTCTATCCTATTTTGTCTATCCTTTTCTCTTTTATCAAGAAATTGTCTGCAACCCCTTTCAGTCTTTTTCATCCAATCTCTCGAGGGGGCATATCATTCCCATCTTGGGGCAACTTTGTATCACTTTATCTTATCTTCGTTGAAACAACGCGACAATCTACATTGTCTCAAAGAGGGGAAAAATGTAGACACCTGAAATTGTCTCGTCTAATTAAATAAATATTTTTATTTATTTAATTGACCCCATTTCCTCTATTAATTAAATATTTTTTTTATTTAATCAATTCATTAGCCCTTTCTTCTACCCATGACTCATGTCATTCATCTCTTAATTCCTACACTACCTACCCTCTTTACCATTTTATTATTTCATCTACCTACCCTTTAATCCTAGCCGACCATCTATCTCTTACACCTCTTATGTTGGTATTATGGATGTGTTGCATTGGTTTTGTCATTGATGTCAACACTTGTCAACACTTGGGAACACTTATCAGCACTTGGATATCTTTGGTTATGTTCACTGGCATGTTCAGTGACTTATGCACAATCACCAGTAACTAGTTCACTGGCAGGATATATTGTTCACCAGCACTGAGGATGATCTGTTATCATCTGGAGATTACTTGGTTATATCGAAGACATTGTTTGGACACTTGGTTTTGGTGATTTGATTATTGGTCTAATCGAGTTTGCATATTTGTTGTTACCAACAAATAGGTCTAGGTTATGGACCGGCAAGCGTTATCTATTTTAGATCAGCACGACACGTTATGGAGATGCTTTATTGATTGGTTATTGTTGTAAATGTATTGAGCCGACATCATGCATCGCATATTGATTCATTTGTAACTGATTTTATTGTAATATCTTAGTGATCCAACCTACACATTTGGTCTTAGTTTTTGGTATATATGTAAGACTCATTTGTGAGATTAATAGGATTGAGGAAAAGAATTGTAATAAGGTATATGCGAATATAAGCAGAGCTATACACGCAATCATTTGAAGATTCAAGGAAGGTATGAGGAAGACAATCAAAGCTTAACCGATACTAAATCTAGCATATGAAGATGCTATTTTGAGCAGTAAATTATCATTAGATTTAACCATCCAATTGTAGTCAGTGTGAGTCCCTTTTTGTGATTGAGCAATGAGCTCTAGGCAATTGGCCTTTCTGTATGTACAAACCCCATTTGTACACGTACTATCTACAGTAGTATCATCTGATTGTGAGTAAGGTTTTCCACTGTGGTTTTCCCCTTATAGGTTTTCCACGTACAAATAATTGTGTTATGTGTTGTGGATGTAATTTGGCTTTTTGTTTCATGCATTAAACTTTACCGGTACTGTTATTAACTACTAAACTGTCTACAAGCATTAAGTTTGGTTTACCGGTATTATGCACTAAGTTTGGCTAAGTTATATTTGGATTTAAATTATTAGACAACTGATTCACCCGCCCCCCCCTCCCAGTTGCCTCTGGATCCTAACAATTGGTACTAGAGCTAAGTCCTCTTTTTCAGAAGTTTAACAACTTGAGGAGATTCTATGGCAACTAACTATTTCAGGAAGGACAGTTTGAAGCTTGATGGAACTAACTATAGTATATGGAAGATCAGAATGGAAACACATCTTAATTGCATTGGAAGAGACATATGGGATGTTACAAAGAATGGCTATGTTGGTCCTACTTAGAGTCAACCTAATCCACCAATCTTGGCTAAAGATCAGGAGAATGATTGCAAAGAAAGAGAAGCACTTTTGAGCGCATTGTCAGATCAACAAATCATGGGATTATCAGACCGATATACTGCTAAAGCTATTTGGGATAAATTGGAGACATTGAATGAAGGTGATACCACTGTCAAAATTGCAAAACAAGAATGCTTCCGGGTCAGGTATGAAAATCTGAAAATGGAAGAAGATGAAAGGATTTCTTCTTTTATGGAAAGAGTTAATGAAATTGTCTTGGGTATACAATATTGGGTATACTTTGGTTGGAAAATTTTCAGCTTTTGAACTTGAGAAATTTGGTCCTATTGTTACAATTAAGACAAATTTAGCTTTCAAGGCATCATCATCATCATCTGAAAAATCTGATTGGAAAGCACTCTATGCTAGAGAACTTGAAGAAATCAAAAGAGAAAATGAAGAACTTGAAGAGCTTGAAGCATTATTTTCAAGGAAAATGCCTAAAGGTCCAATTGGAAGTAAGTATGAAGGTAAAACACCATTTAAATGTTTTAATTGCAATAAAATTGGTCATATGGCATCTAGGTATCCTGATAGACATGCAAGATTGAAAGAAGAAGCTAAAAGAACATATAAGCCTGACCCTAAATATCAAAGATATAGATTTAAGAAGAATAGAGACAAATCATGTTACTATGCTGATGAAGGAGTTACTGATGATTCTGATGAGAAACAGGTAGACAATGGATGGGATTTTGTTTCAATAATAGAAGATTAATTGACACCTACTATTCAATCGGTAGAGCAGGCCCTGGTAGCTAAAATTGAAGAAAAGGATGAATGGATCATTGATTCCGGATGTTCACATCATATGATTGGTGATAAGAGTAAAGTCTTAACCTTTCCGGAATATAATGGAGGTCTAGTAAGATTTGGGGATGACAAAGCTTGTTTGATTAGAGGAAAAGGCACTATATCTTTTGATGGTAAGCACAATACTGATAATGTTTACTATGTTGAAGGTTTGAAACATAATCGTTTGATTGTTGGTCAATTAGTTGAAAAAGGATTTCAGATACAATTCAAGAATGGTAAATGCAAAATCATGAATAGAACTAGTTTGGAAATTGCAACCAGTAATCAGGCTAGAGGTAATATCTTTCATTTCAATAACAATGAGAAGACATGCTTGATTGCACATATTGATGAAAGTTGGTTATGGAATAAGAGACTTTGTCATGTAAATTTTGATTGCATCGCAAAAATCAGTACACTGAAGGTAGTAAGGGATTTACCTAAGATTTTTAAACCTCACAATCTGGTATGTAATGAATGTCAATTTGGAAAGAAAGTTAGAGAAAATTTTAAGAGTATTCCAAAAAAATCCAATAATGTTCTTGACTTAATTCATACTGATTTATGTGGTCCAGCAAGAACTAGAAGTTTACAAGAAGATAGATATTTTATGCTAATCATTGATGATTATTCTAGAAGGTGTTGGGTTACTTTTCTCAGGGAGAAATCAGAAGCCTTTGGGAAATTCAAACTATTCAAAGTGATGGTAGAGAATGAAACCGGTAAGAAAATCAAATGTTTGAGATCAGATCAAGGAGCTGAATTCATATCTAAGGAATTTAATACATTCGGTGAAGTGAATGGAATCATAAGACAATTATCAGCACCTCAGACACCCCAACAAAATGGAGTTCTGGAAAGGAAGAACAGAACTATTTTGGATGCAGCTAGAAGCATGATATTAGAAGAAAACCTACCTCATGTGTATTGGAGAGAAGTAGTCAATACAGCTATTTATACATTCAACAGAGTTCACATCAAAGGTGAAACCGATAAGACCCCTCATGAACTATGGTTTGGTAATACTCCTACTCTTAAATATTTCAAAATATTTGGAAGTAAATGGTATATTAGGAGAGATGATTATATTGGCAAATTTGATCCTAGAAGTGATGAAGGAATATTTCTTAGTTATTCATCTAAGAGCAAGGCATATAGATGTTTTAACAAGAAATTATAGAAAATCATTGAGAGTGCAAATGTGAAGATCAATGAACAATTCAGAAGGTCTATGGACTCTGAACCGATAGTTGAGATAATCACAAATGAACCTACACCTAATACACTGGTACAAAATGTTGATCCTGTCACACTGGCATCATCTGAGAATTCCATAGTAACTAAAGAACAACAACAAGTAAAAACACCTAGGTATGTAAGATTGAATCACTCTAAAAGTCAGATAATTGGGAATAAGTATCAAGGTGTTATGACTAGAAGAAGACTAGCAAATCAAGAGGTATGTTTAATTTCTCAAATTGAACTAGCATCAATTAATGAAGCATGTGAAGATAAACATTGGATTAAGGCTATGGAAGATGCATTAGAACAAATTGAAAAGAATAACACATGGACATTGGTTCCTTGACCTAAAAACAAAAATGTAATTAGAACTAAATGGGTATTCAGAAATAAATTTAATGAAGATGGTAAGGTAATCAGAAACAAAGAAAGATTAGTGTGTAAGGGATATTCACAGAAAGAAGGAATTGATTATAATGAAACCTTTGCACCGGTAGCTAGAATTGAGGCAGTTAGATTATTCTTAGCTTTTGCAGCACACAAGAACTATAAAGTATATCAAATGGATGTTAAATGTGCATTTTTGAATGGTGATCTTGAAGAGGAAGTTTACATTGAACAACCTGATGGATTTTCTTTGACAGATGACAAAGATATGGTTTGCAAGTTAAGGAAAGCTTTATATGGATTGAAGCAAGCTCCTAGAGCTTGGTATGCTAGATTGGACAAATATCTTTTAAAGCTTGGTTACACAAAAGGTAATACTAACAACAATCTATATTTCAAAGTGACTAATGATGACATCTTAGTTATAGAAATTTTTGTTGATGATATTATTTTTGGAGGAGAAGATGGATTGTGTAAAGACTTTTCTAATAAGATGCAGGAATAATTTGAAATGTCTATGATTGGGGAAATAAAATTCTTTTAAGGATTGCAAATTTCATAGACTGATAAAGTTAAATTCATAAATTAATCAAAGTACTTGAAGGAATTACTTAAGAAATTTGGCATGGAAAACTCTAAACCGGTAAGCACACCTGTGACTACAATTGATAAACTATCATTGAAGGATGAATCAACACCTGTTAATCTGACAAGATATAAATCCATGATTGGAGGTTTACTGTATTTGACACAAACAAGACCTGATATTATGAATGCAGTATGTATTGTTTCAAGATTTCAGAGTAATCCTAAGGAAAATCATGAATCAACAGTAAAAAGGATTTTCTGATACTTACAAGGCACAACAAATTTTGGCTTATGGTATCCTAAAGATGAAAATTTTGATTGATGTGCATACACAAATGCAAATTGGGCAGGAGATGTAGATGACAGAAAGACCACCACCGGCGGAGCATTCTTTCTTGACAACAGACTAATTTCATGGTTGAGTAAGAAACAAAGTTGTACATCACTATCAATAGTAGAATCAGAATATGTTGCAACAACAACTAATTGTACACAGGTATTATGGATTAAGCAAATGTTGAAGGACATAAAGGTAAAATGCAAAGAACCTATAATCATTTACTGTGATAATATGGCAGCAATTGATATATCAAAGAATTTGGTATTTCACTCTAAAACTAAACATGTTTCTATCAAATTCAATTTTTTGAAAGAGAATGTTGAAGCAAAAGAAGTGAAATTGGTTTATGTGAATAATAAAGAGAAGATTGTGGATATCTTTACTAAACCTTTGCCTAAGGAAACTTTTGAATATCTAAGAGAGCAGCTTGGAGTTATACCCTCACCGATAGAAACTTAGACAGTTGGAGCATGGCATCAGACCGACAAAATTAACAGAGAAATTTTTTTTTTTCCAGTTTTAATGGAGGAGAGCTACTTCTCAGGGGGAGTAGATTGAATAAATTTGGTTATTGCAATTGGTATTTTGAACTGATTGTATTTGGTTTTGTATTGCTTTGGCATTTTATGTCAAAGGGGGAAAGATATCTATGGAAAAACACATTATCTTTTGGGGAGAGATTATTCCTAGGGGGAGAGATATTATGTATTTTGATTTTTGGTTAATGATCTCTTTGGGAGATTGTTGGTTTTTGGCATTTTTGCTTTGGCACTTAGATGGGTTTATCATCTTGTGTTGCCATCAATGCCAAAGGGGGAGATTATTGGTATTATGGATGTGCTGCATTGGTTTTGTCATTGATGTCAACACTTGTCAACACTTGAGAACACTTATCAGCACTTGGAGATCTTTGGTTATGTTCACTGGCATGTTCAGTAACTTATGCATAGTCACTAGTATCTGGTTCATCGACATGATATATTGTTCACCAGCACTAAGGATGATCTATTATCATCTGGAGATTACTTGGTTATGTTGAAGATATTGTTTGGACACTTGGTTTTGGTGATTTGATTATTGGTCTAATCAAGTTTGCATATTTGTTGTTATCGGCAAATAGGTCTAAGTTATGGACCGCCAAGTGTTATCTATTCTAGATTAGCACGACGTGTTATGGAGATGTTTTATTGATTGGTCATTGTTGTAAATGCATTGAGTTGACATCATGCATCACATATTGATTCATTTGTAATTGATTTTATTGTAATATCTTAGTGAGCCGACCTACACATTTGGTCTTAGGTTTTGGTATATATGTAAGATCTCATTTGTGAGATTAATAGGATTGAGGAAAAGAATTTTAATAAGGTATATGCAAATATAAGTAGAGCTATACACACAAACATCATTTGAATATTCAAGGAAGGTATGAGGAAGACAATCAGAGCTTAACCGGTACTGAATCTAGCATATGAAGATGCTATTTTGAGTAGTACATTATCATTGGATTTAACCATCCAATTGTAGTCAATGTGAGTCCCTTTTTGTGATTGAGCAGTGAGCTCTAGGTAGTTGGCCTTTCTGCATGTGCAGACCCCATTTGTACACACATACTATCTGCAATAGTATCATTTGATTGTGGGTAAGGTTTCCCACCGTGGTTTTTCCCTTACAGGGTTTCCACGTATAAATAATTGTGTTATGTGTTGTGGATGTAATTTATCTTTCTATTTCATGTATTAAACTTTATCGGTACCGTTATTAACTGCTAACTTGTCTACCAGCATTCTGCCAAACTATCTACCGACATTAAGTTTGGTTTACCAGTATTATGCACTAAGTTTGGTTAAGTTATATTTGGGTTGAAATTATTAGACAACTGATTCACCCCCCCCCATCTCCGTTGCCTCCAGGTCCTAACATTTTAATCATATCCCTCCATTTATAAAGTGTCTTCTATATAGGGAGATGCTTCCTTAATTATCAATCCTAATCACCTAATTCATCTAATGAGAATCCTATGCAATCAAACCTTTTTGTGATCAAGCTATCAACTACATTTCCATTCTTTGTTGAGGTCTTGTGCACACATAAAATCTGAGAGCAAAATTATCAAGCAAGATCAATGGAGATAGGAAGAATGGAGATTCAAACCCTAGTGGACATGTGATGGTATAATATTTTTTATTTTGTTGATTTGCATTGTCTTAAGTAATCTTCATACGTTATGGTGGATCTTTGTTGTTGTTAGGCTAGGGTTTTGTGGTTGAATCTATTTTAGTCTTTCAATATTATTGTTTCCATTATCCATTTTTCACTATATACGCAATGATGTCCTAGATTGACCAAAAATCTTCCAACCCTAAATCTGCAAATAACTCATCATAACAACAAACCCAAATAACATATATTTGCAATAACAACCTACAAAACCATATATCTTGTCTTATCTTTTTATTATTTCATGTATTCATGGATTCCAACTAGGGTTATAAATACCATTAAACCAATAGCTCTGATACCACTTGTAAGGAAACTTGCAACCAACTTTTTCACAATTTCTACATAACCCAATTTAGATCTTAATCAAATCAACACATAGAAGCCACATGCAAACAATAGACAACATACCCATGAAAATGTGACACAAGATATATCTTTAGAAAACCTTCATGAGGGAAAAACCCAGCCTCCCAAAGCATCATCCACTATGTACTATCATTAATGTGTCCATTATAATACAACTATGGAAAGCTTCTGAAACCCAACCATAACAAGCCATCAACAAGCACTCCATGTGACCAAACATGATCCACACATCCCATTTCATTCTTCCTTCACAAATGCTAACTTGTCTAGCTGACCAACCCAAACAACTACCCTTGTGGTTGCTTTTATAAACACAAGCTCCTAGAAAACCACCAAGTGGTATCACATCAAAACCATGTGCCCAAAACCATGTGACAATAAAATATAATATTTTTCCTATGTACCCTTGATGCACATTTGATATTGGGTATTTCATCACAATTACATTCCCCATATATTAAATAAATGCAATATAACAATACCAATGTGTCAATACAACTCATCAAGTTTTTACAAGAATATTCCAAGGGAATCTCTACATGTTGTATGTCCATCTAGGTGCTCCTAGGTGCAACAATAAAATATGATATTACAATATAATTCTATGTCCACCTCACACAATAATAAAATAATTCAACAATAAAACATTATTATGCAAGGTGTACAACACCATTTTCCCAACAAAAACTAGCATTGTAATTTCTTTGATATGGCTAGTAAGATAGTGTAAGAGCAACATTTTCATGAAATGGGAAATAAAACATCTCTCCATGAAGCATCTATACAAGCTGAAAATTCATTGAAACTTCTTCCAAGATGAGAATAAGTAGGTCTTATTTTTTTCATTTTTTTTATAAATACAAACTAGCACTTGTCCATTTGACACTAGTAGATATTCTTCTCAGAGTCACTAGGTGTGTGCAATAATGACTCCAAAGGATAAACATGTTGACATACACACCAAATATCAATAATAAGAATGGAATTTTTGAATTAAGATAGTTCAAATAGTCCCATTGGGCATGCAAAAAACTATTGTCAATAAGATTTACATCCTTCTAAACTTAGAGTTCAGTGATCTATTAAAACATAGAAACACTCCTAGGCTTGTGGGTTGCCCAAAACTTGATTTATAGGAAAAGGGAAGAGGGATTCAATAATATGAAACCTACAACTAGTGGTGATAAACCAAATTAGTTTTCAAACCTATAAATTATGTTTTAACACACAATTTGTCTCAAAAACAAGATTTCTCTCACATAACTCAAGCTCTACATGTTTATACATCATTTTTTCATAATAAGGTTAATATTTCAAATTTAATAGAAGGAAAAGAAAGAATTTTCACAACTAAGAAATGATGAAATTCATAACACAAACTATAACCTATATAAAACATGTTATTTCTACATGAAGGTACTGTAGGAAGAAAGACATATTAAAGGATTGATATATGAATCACTAGAAAAATATTATTCATCCATATTGCACACAAAATACAAATTAGAGAAGGTAAACACTTTCTTTATTAATCAAAAGGGTGCTTATAAGAGTTATACATATCTGAATATGGGTTACAATACACAATAGGCAAGAAAGAATCTATTTCAGGTTACAATACAAGCCTAGAGAAGCAAGAACTAACTTAAGCCTAAGGTTGAGCTTTATAGCTGCAACATATTGCTACAACAAAGGAACATATGCTGAGAAATAAATGACAACAAGGACATGTGTTACATTGTATTTTTTTTGGGCAATCCTTCTTGGGTGTCCAAGTTATTTGTTTCTATTTTTTAGCCTTTAAATCAGCTTCAAAAAGTGTTTTTGATGAAGAAAAGTCCTTCCAAACTATTATCCTATTGATTATGTTCTTGAATCGGCTCCTAGATGCTTGGGAAAGGCCTTAGAAGTGACCAACATTTCCCCTTAAATTTCCTCAATTGTGAAGAAGTCTTCAACCTCCTCCTAGATCTACTCAACCAACTTGTCAAGTCATCAAATTGTCCTACTTTCTCTCCTCATGTTACCAAATTGTTCTTTACCTCTTCCAACCATAGAAAATTCCTTCCATGTTTATAAGATATGTGAACAAACAATCCTTAAATTTTAGGACTCAAAACATGACATACTTAGGAACCTTAGGAAAGATAGCAAAAATGACAAAAATAAAATGGAATCAGACCCATTTTAGCATAAAATACAAAAAATGGTGACAAGTCTCAAAATTATTATATATAAGAGTTTTTTCTTGAGAAAATCTTGTCATGAGTAATGTACAGAGAAGGGGATTATATTCTAACCATTTGACAATCTTGAATTAACTATTTAAAAAGAAAGAGGTTCCAAAGGATAAATATGTTTGGGTGAGTGCCAATTTCACTACTATTTAGTGGAGTAGCTACTTGGAGGTAGTTTTTACGTGCAAAGTGAAAAATAAAGTCAATTATATGGTTTTTATTCTTATTTAAAAATATTAAACCAAAATGCAACATGCGAAACATTTTTTAGCTATGAAAGGCAGATAAGAGGCAAAAGGTGAGGACATGTACATAATGAAATATTCTAGATGCCAAAATAAATTTGAAAATCCAATAAATGCTAGGTGTGATGTGTTAATTTAATCTAGGTTTCCTCCTTTCTTTAAAACATAAAGTTGAAAAAAAATTCACATAAGTTTGGGGGTCACCTTATCCATTATACTTCTCCAAATGGGGAGCAACAATGTATTGTGGGAGAGGAGTATAAAGGATCTCATGGGAAAGTGGGCTAGTTGTACACATGTAGGAATAATGGTTTTGGATTAGATTATAGAAGGCAATTATTGTTGCAAAGATGAAATATGTTTAGAGAAAATGGTTTATAGTGGCTTCAATAGACGAATTGGAATGAGAAATATTATATTGTGGTGCACATGTAACATTATGATAGGTAGGTGAAACATTATAGTATTTAGGTAGAGGAGATAATTGGGAAGCAAGTGGAAGATTATTTTAAGGATTTATGTATGATTATTGATTGATGGTATCTCCCTCATTACTAAATTGTGTAACATTAAATTTTTTTGTATATGTAACCATGATAGAAGATGTACATCTATGCTCATTAGACAAAGATATATAAATGAAACACTCAACTTGATTTATAGAATTTGAATAACAAGCACTTTGGCACAACTCTTCAATTTAATAACATTGTCATCCACAATGTGAGAAAGACTACGGAACATGTATCCACACAATGTTCATTAAATCAATCTTTCGAAACCCTCAATCAAAGGGACTACCTCTCCACCTAAGTGTTATTGACTCCAATTTTTTTTAATTTCTTATCAAGATTCCTAAATTGTTCAATAGTCACTTGAGTTGAAGATTCATCCTCGTCATGAGAAGCATGAAGAGTATGATTCTCAACAATTTTAGGCATGTCCTATGTAGGTAAACAAGATTCACCCTAGCTCCCATGGAATAGCTTAATCAACTTAGGCTTGTTATAAATATATGCTTTGTTGTCATTGATGTCAAACATTGTTATTCAGATGGGTTCTAGTCTAAACATTAGTAGAGCTAGCTATTATGTTGAAGTATGTGCAGTTATGTTTTTGGACCAGAGATCACTATGATTGGCTCTATGGTTTGGACATGGATAGGTTGCGTTGGTAGTTGATCTGATTGATATCAACCCATTTTTTATGGTGAGAACAGTTGGAAGCTTAATCTTTGTGGTCCGGGTGTTGCTTGTTTTGGTCTGAACTTCTACAATTATGAGATGATATGATTGGTACATGTGTTAGGTTATGTTATCAGAATTATGTGTAACATATATTTCTTGGTCTGGTGATTGTGTGTGAAGTATTCTTTTGGTTTAGTGATGCTTGTTTGGGTCCGACTTATGCTCTATACATTTTATATTTTGGTCTAGTGGTATACCTTTGCTTAGAAATGTGCATAGACATTACAATCATTTTGTCATCTTGCCCCAAGAGCAGTTAGCCTTGGTCTACAAGTCTAGAGCAGTGAGCTCTCTCTTTTGTAAAACATTTATATATAGTGGATTAATTCTATGAGTTGGTGCCCACAGTGGTTTTTCCCAATTTTAGTTTTCTGTGTATAAAATTTTGGTGTTCATGTGTGATTGATATGAATGATCTTATGATGTCTTTATTTGATTGTTGATAAGAGTTTGTTGTCTAGAATTTTAGTTTATGTTGATTTGTCCCCCCTCTCAACATCTGGTGTGTTTTCAACAAGGCTCAACACACTTAGTATTTAAACTTTGGGAAGCAGTAAGTCTATAACTTATTCTCATTGGGTATTGGATTTGGGAAAAGGGTAATGAAACTCATATACAAATAGGGAAAATCTAATGAAATGGATTTTTACTCACAACACCTCTTATACAATTGATAATGTAAACAAAAGAACTAGTTAAACAATAAATTTTTTTAATAATATGATCAATCATCCACTTAATTAAAAAAATTGCACTATAGAAGGGATAGATTTGAGCAATTAATTGTTATAAATTTTAAAATGATATTCATTAAAATTTATATTTCAGCATATAATTAAAAAAAAATTCAATTCACAAGTCAAGTTCACCAAAATGTAATGTGATGAAAATGGGCTTCAATAGTCTAAGCCTGAAAAATAGGAGTCAAACCTATTAACATCAATATACATTTAGGAAATAATCAATATGCTCAACTTCAAACCTATGGTAGAGATAGGAAGAGGGATTAATTATTTCCTTGTTGAAACATAGATGTAGTTTGATATGGTATAATGATTAAATGCAAGAACTGGGGCTAAGGGTGTAAAATTGAGAGTAGTTAGCATTAACATAAAGCTTTAGATTAGATATGCAAACTTTGAGTATAGAACTAGAAATGGGAGTCAAAGAGGAACTTGTGTTTACAATTTGAGCTAAAAAATGATAGACTATGTCGCTAGGTGACCTATTCTTGAAGGTGTTTGATGGAAATATCATAAACATTTTCATAATCAAGATGTTTTTCTGAATATCTCCCTAACATTTTGTCAAAAAAGTATCAAAATTTGTCGCTAAGCCACAATGTATAGGGTTTTTTATTTCTTTAAAATCTAGATCTTTGTCTCTATTTGCACTTTCTAAATATATATTTCTTCTCTTACAAACCCGTAAGCTACACACAAGAGAGGAAAAATGGTGTTGGGTTGATAGGGATTTTCCTAGATCAAGCCCTAGGTTTATAATTAACCCTATGACAAATAAATAGAAAAGAGAGCTTACCCTTGCATGATAGAGGCTAGATTTGGAAATAAATGCTAAATTAAAATGTTATATCTTCATTCATGAGTCTCCCTCTCCTTGAAGTATTCATGAAAAGTTTGACATTGGTATGTGGAACTCATATCAATATCAAACCATTTGATATGATATTGGTATACATGCTCTTCGCCTACTAGAAAATTGAATGGAGACATATAGATGACTATTTGTAGCTTTGCTTATTCCAGCTTTGAATGTAAAATTTGAAAAAAGGCCTTCTTCCTAAACCAACTAATTGAATCAATAGAATAACAAAGAAACTAAAATAGAAGACATTTAAATAGTAATAAAAGAAAACATTTAATATCCTATTATATCTCTCAACAAATATTAAATTCAGTGACTTTCAAAAAAATAAAACTTTGCTCTATTTTTTAAAAAAGGTAGGATGTTTTATATTTTGAACAAAGAGTTTCTTTTATTTCAGCTTGAAATAAATAAAATAGAGAGGTTGATTATATATAGGATTCCTAACCTTGAAGAATAAACATGACTTTCAAGAAATAGTCATACTCTAGATTAAGACTAGCAACTCTAACTATTACATGTATAATTAGCAACATTACAAAACACGTGGAAAGATACAAAGGAAGAAGTTATTTGTAGCTAACTAAGCTAAATATAGGGAATGCATATTACATTTTATTTTTATTATTTGATGAAGGTATAACAAACTTATTCGAAAATGACAAAAACTAAAATAATCTATATAAAAGAGTTATTTGAGGATAGATTTGCATGCCAAGTGGGTTACATGGTAGAATGGAAAGATGGATTGGTTAATGGCATGAGGAAGTATTAATTTTCTACATACTTCCCATTCATGTTGAGAGGGCTCACTTTCTTATCTCAAATTGTCAAAAAATGAATTTTCACTTATTTGGGTGAAGATATCTGCTAGTTAATCTTGAATGTTGATGTTTTTCAATTCAACTTTCTTCTATTTCATGATATCACGAATGAAATGATACTTTAAATTGAAATTATTTATTGTACTGTGATGGATTAGATTCTTTGCTAGCTTGATGACACTTATGTTATCACAAAACCCTCTATAGGCTAAATTTTCTTTCCTCCAATTTCTTCTAAAAAATTTCTAAGCTAAAGAGCTTGTGTACCTATTAAGGTTACTACACAACTTACTCTTATTTTGTAGATGAGAGGTAAACAATTATTTTCTTCTTTGAGCTCCAAGTAATCAAACCAAAACCAAAAGAGAAACATTTTAGGATGTAGTCTTATGGTTATCCAAACTGCCAGGTTGAACCTTTTAGAAGAGTAGTAATAAATACCAAAATTTATAATTCCTTACACATACGTCAAAATTATCTTGGTTGTCTTCATGTGTATTCTTGATGGATTTTCCACACACCTTGAAACAAGTGAAATTGAATATGAAATATCAAGCCTTGTGTTAGTTGGACACATCAAACTCCCAACAATAATTCTATAAGTTGTCTCATAAACCATTTCAACATCATCATCTCTACACAACACAACTCCATGAGTTGTTGTAGTGGAGGATGGATTACAAGTAACCATGTCAAATTTATTCGACATATCCTTTGCATACTTTGTTTAACAAACTAAGCTTTCATCCTTACTTTGATAAACCTCCATTCTTGGAAAATATTTCATGAGACCTAGATCTTTCATCTCAAATTCATTCATCATAGAAATTTTGAACTCATCTTTCATCTTAGAACTACTATTCATATACAAAAAATCATCAACATGCAACTTATAATAAGAATATCATTACCTTCTTGTTTGTAGTAAAGGGTAGGTTCACTCTTACTTCACTTGAAGCCATTCTCCTAAAAGTACCCATTCAAGAAGACACTTTTCATGTACATATGATGTATGCTCTAATTCTTTTGAGTTGCTAATGAAATCAATATTTAAATAGTCTCTTTTATTTCTATTAGTACAAATGTCTTTTTATATTCAATGCCATACTTTTATGTGAAGCCTTTCAACACTCCCATCATTGCTAAGCTTAATCTTTTAAATCCATTTGTTGCCAATATTCTTCTTGTCATGTAGAAGCTCTATAAGCTCCCAAGTTTCATTCTTGTGAATGTAATGTACCTATTCTTGCATTTATTGTAGCCAAACCTCATTAGTACATGTATGTTTAAAACATGATGGTTCAAAATCAACCTTGTTAAATAAAGAAAAATCCATTATCTCACCTATTGGAGTTTCTTCACGTGTTTGATTTTCACTCCTTTGATGAATAGAATTCCATATTCTTACCTTCCTTATAGAACATGGAGTTGAAGTTGGACTTTCACTTTGAATTGAATAACTAGATGAGGGACTCCTTGGTGGGTTTGTAGAACTTGAAATAAAAAGATTAGTGGACTTCTCATGATCAATATTGTCAATAATAACATCATTCAAAATAGATATTGGCTTCTCAACATGGCCTTTTTGATGATTATAAACTCCCCCTTCATTAAAAATGAAATTTATTGACACAATAAGCCTATTAGTGAGAGGATTATACAGTCTATAATCCTTAGTTTCCTCAATATAACAAACAAAAATGCATAACTCACTTATGGATCCAACTTTTTTCTCTTCTTATTAGGTACATGAACATAAGTCAAACAACCAAAAAAATTAAAATGATTGACATTACACTTTTTCTCATACTAGACTTCATATGGAGTTAGTTATCAAGTGCACTAATGAGACTTTAATTGACGATGTACACTGTTGTAGCAACTGCATCTCTCCAAAATTAATTTCTGAATCCCTTGGTTTGTAATATGCAACTTTCCATTTCAACCACTATATGTTTTTTCCTTTCATCTACTCCATTCCATTGATGTGTGTATGCAATGGTGAGTTGCCTCCTAATGCCATTCATATCATAATAACTTTGAAAAAATTTTGAAAAAAAATTCTCCTCCTTGATCAATCCTCAAGAATTAAATTATTTTGCACCATTTCTCATTTTCCATAAGGGCTTTAAACCTCTTGAATGTATCTAGGGATTCACCCTTGGCTTTCAAAAAATACATCCAAATTTTTTGTGATTAATCATTAGTAAAAGCGATAAAATATGATGACTCACCCAAACTCTTAGTTTGCATAGGACTACACATATCTAAATGATCAAGCTGAAGTGGGCGATAGGCCCACCATGCATTTTTGTTTGAAAATTTATGCCTTGTGTTCTTTCCTTTAACCCATCGTTCACAAATCTTCTTGTGCTCTTCAACCTTAGGCAAACTAGAAACTAATGCTTATGATGTTAGTGTCTTAAAACTATGAAAAATTAAATGCCCATACCTGAGACACCACAACCAACTTGTGTCCTCATATGCCATATTCGCAAGACTACTATTATGGTCACCAAAATTCAATGGGAACATCCTAGTCTTTTTCATAAACACAACTATAATCACCCTATTCCCCTAATTACTATCATAAATTGTATATTTCTTATGTTTAAAGACAACTTTATAGTTCTTCTCATATTATCTCCCAATGCTTAACAAATTATTCTTTAACTGTGGAGTGTAATAATTGTCTCGTACACTCTTCATATCTTCTTTTGTATGGATTTCCATAGTCATCAACAAGATGGATCTTGTATTTGAATCTTTCATCCTTTGTTGAAAACAACTTCTCATTTCTTGACATATGGTTAGAACATCTAGAATATAGATACAAAACATCTTTACTAGTATTTTCACCTTTGGCATAAGTTAAAAATAAATAATTTGGAGGATTCCCATCACCTTCTTGAGCAGAATTAACAATTTTACCTTCTTTTAATCTAAAATCACTTTCAAAGTGTTCATACTTGTTTCAATGATACCATTGAACATTTCACTTATCAAACCATCCTCTACCTCTTCTTTTGGACCCACCTCTTCATCTTGAGCCACCTCTACCTTTATTTCCTCTTAAATGATTCTAATTTTGACCTCTACCTTGGCCTTGATTATCTTTGGATTTTTTGTTTCCTTCTTTAGTCTTTGTAATTTGTCATTTGGAGAAAATAGCTTTCTCAACACTTTCTTCAAAATAATCTCTCATTCTTTCTTCACAATACATCAAAGATCCAACTAGGTGATCAAACTAAAGGGTTGCCAAATACTTTCTATCTTCTATTATTTAGGCAACATGATTCTATCTTGGTGTCAGAGTCTTCAACACCTTTCGATCAATACCTCATTTCTCACAATTTTCCCAAGTGTATCCATTTTATTGACCACATATTTGACTCTAGCACACTAGTAACTCACATTTTAGCTTCTTTCATCCTCAATTATTGAATTCGCTCTTTAAATTTTGTAGCTTAACAACTTTGACTTGATCACTACCTTGGTAAGCTTCTCTTAGAGTATTTTACACATCTTTAGCTGTCTTTTTATTTTAAATTCTTAGAAATGAGTTCTTATCAAGAACTATTTAAATGTGAAACAATACTTGATCATTATTCTTCTTGGCCCCCTTTTTGGTTGTCTTATCATTGGTTGAGAGGGCATTCCAATCAGCTAGCTCTTGGTAACTTGATTCAACAATCTCCCACATATCTTTTCATATCAAAAAAGTCATAATTTTTATTCACCAATAATCATTACTCATTTCCATTAAATTCTGGGATGGGCAAGTTGTTAAAATTTGACATGATAAACTTTTACAAAATTCCAATAGAATAAACCTTAACCCAAGAGAAATACATTCTCTAATACCAATTGTAGAATATGAAAAAGACCCTTCTTCCTAAATCAATTGATTGAATCAACAAGACAACGAAGAAATAAAAAAGGGGTCATAGAAACAATAATAAAAGAAAAAATTTACTATCCTAACATACCTCTCAATAGATATGAGATTCAATGACTTTCAAAAAAGAAAAACAAATATCTTCTCTATTTTTTTAAAAAGGCAAGATGCTTTGGTTTTTGAATAGATATTTTATTTTATTTCAACTTGAAATAAATGAGCAGGAGTGAGAGTCAAGGGTTTGCTCATGCGGGAGATGGTCATAGGAAATCTAGTTCAAAGGGTGGTGGATAATTATCGGTAGGTCTAGATGTGGATCAAAAGGAAAGAGGAACAAATGGAGGTCAAAATGATGTTGATTATGAGGACGGGGACCCACATGCATGATACATTTGTAAAAACATATAGGGGGACCAATGAGGTGAGTTTTTTGTGCCTTGAAGAGTTGAGATCCCTCTTGGTGAAGGTCTAGGGGGTCCAGAAGGATTCCAAGAAAAAATTTCTTTGGATCCCGAGATGAATACTTTATGTAGGTAGCATCCATAGAACCTTGGGGGGTCTCTAGAGGCTAATGTGAAAGTTGGAGATTTGAGGTAGAAAAATAAGTCATGGTCTTCCCTTTTTGGGATCAAACCTATGGGGAAATAAACTCTTCCTTCAATTAGCAATATTTCAAATCCAAGCTCAAGATGGTTTTCCATCTCTATCCTGGATCCTATCATTGACCATAATATTTCTCTAATGACTTTATCTCTGATGCGTAAGTTCATGGGTCCTAGGCCCAACATCGAGACTATCGAGGATTGTTCTACAAAGAAATAGAGGTTCAAGGGCCAAGTTGATATTTCTACTATGCCAAAAGGTTTCATCATCTTTTCTTTTTCATGCGAAGATGATATCTCTATTGTTTTATCTAGTGGACCTTGGGTGATTGGTAAGTCATCCTTAGCTCTTATGAAATGGTCCCCCAATCTGGATCTTTCAGACACTATCTTTAAAATTGTTCCAGTCTAGGTTATACTTCTAGGTTTACCTTTGGAGTATCAGAATGAAGATATCTTGAGGGGTATAGCAAGTTCCTTTGGGGAGCTCTTATCTATTGATGCTATGATGGCAACACACAAGAGACTAGATTTTGCTAATATTTGTGTTGGGGTTGTCCAATCATCTGACCTCCTCTCCTCTATCGATATTGCTTTCAAACTATGGAAATGGGTTCAACCCATAGAATTTGAATCACTTCCCTTTTTTTGTTTTAACTATAAAAAATTAGGGCATTGGGCCAACAAATGATGAATACTAAGAGGGGTGTGTGAATTAGTATACCAAAAAATACTGTAAAAAAAATCTTAAACAATTTAGTAGATAACCAGTATAGAAGATTCACTAATAAACTGGTTAAGATAAATACAAACCAAATAGAAAACAAAGCATTCACCCATAAGAGCACAATCACCATAACACAAGATATTTGATGTAGAAACCCAAATGGGAAAAACCACAGTGAGCAGAAACTCACAAGTAACTATCTCCATAATAGAAACCAGACTGGTTAAGGTCAGACCAGTCAAGGTCATACATCTCACATATCTCTTACAACACATGCAAACCCTAGACATGATGTCCTTATAAAGGAATCTGATTTCATGTCAGTCTAATAGGATTATACTACAAGTTCCTAGGTTCAGTGCATCTGGACACATTTGGTAACATGACACAAGATCACCGCCAAAGTTTCGGTGGATAATAACTCATCACACATTACAGAAATACCGGTTGGTAACTCATCACAGAGTAATACCGGTTAATACAATATACCGATTACCAGTTGTCAAAAATGAAGACTGGAAAATGTTAACTACTGCTTTGTTCCTTCGTATGACTTGAGATCCTCGAACCACTTGAGGTCTTCATACTGCTTGGGTCTTCATACCACTTGGGTCTTCAGTCAATCTATGACCCGTAAACATCTTTTGCAAAACATCGATAATCTAAAGACTATAATACACAATACATAGTACCGGTTGGAACAATTACCGGTTGAGCATAACTCATACATCAAGAAAGTGTGTGTCCATCATAAAGAAAGTGTGTGTCCATCAATGACAATCAAAACATCATCAAAATTCCAACAAGCTCCCCCTTTGGCATTGATGGCAACACTTAGGAAAATTTTGACATCTAAGTGTTTTTACAACAAAAATTTCCATAATCAAAATTACTCCCCCTAAGCATATACACTATCCCTTTTGCAGAAATTACAATGTACACTACTTCCGATTTAAATGGTAACATGAAAGTATACATGAAATGGTAACATTCACCAAAATTTAAAATACTACTCCCCCTTTGCCAACAATGACAAAGTAATGCTGAATAACCCCTGTTTCCTTATATATAAAAATAGAGTAAATGTTCATGACAATAAGGAATGAAACTTATCAAAAACAGATTTAAAGTCTTGCATAAAAGTTTTCATGGCCAATGTCCATGACTCAAGTAATGAGGTAGCAACCTCACTTTTAGTCTACATCTGGAATACCAGTTCTTCCATAGCATCAATGGTACTCATCTCTTGAGTTACCGTGATAGATTCCAGATTGAGAAAACATTTCTGAAGAATCTACAGTCTCAGCAATAAGACCAGTTAAAGCTCTTGCAAATCTTTAGAATGATTGCTAACCTCTGAGTCCATCCTGGTTGTCTGTAGCTAATAATGATGAACCATTTGCCCATATGTATTAAATGAATCATATTGCATCTTGAAGGTGCTGATGTATGCCTGGAACTCCGATTGGAGTTTATCTTTCTATTTAAGCACATCATCACAAAATAGATGGGGTTGGAATATTTTACTCAAAAGTAATTTGCCCTCACCCTAATTTTTCTTTTTACCACTTCAGATCTTCTACCAAAAACTACTCTAAACAAATTCTTAAATAGTTTAGCAGATAACCAGTATAGAAGATTCACTAATAAACTAGTTAAGATAAATGCAAACCAAATAGCAAACAAAGCATTCACCCACAAGAGCACAATCACCATAACACAAGATATTTGATGTGGAAACCCAAATGGGAAAAACCACACTGAGCAGAAACTCACAAGTAACTATCTGCATAATAGAAACCAGACTGGTTAAGGTCATACAATGTTCTTCACCAGAACAGATCCTGTTAGGAATCTAGATCTCTGTTAGGAGATAAGTCCTGTTAAAGACTACCTTGTTAAAGGATTTCAGATCCATAGTTGTGACCCACCTTGTTAGAGGATTTATAAAGGCTTTGCTGGGCCTACTCGGTTAAGGGTTTCAAACTTGTCAAAGATGTGAGTAATCAACAAGTGGGTGATCTAGATACTAGCACAGTATGCTTGGTTAAATCCTTGATAGCTCATTATTAATGCATCTCAGCATTACTTCAGTCTTCAATATCTCCACACTCTATCTCTTCACACATACCTAATCTTCTCTTCTATGATCGCACATAACATACATCTCACATATCTCTTACAACACATGCAAACCCTAGACATGATGTCCTTATAAAGGAATCTGATTTCATGTCAGTCCAATAGGATTATACTACAAGTTCCTAGGTTCAATGCATCTGGACACATTTGGTAACATGACACAAGATCACCACCAAAGTGTCGGTGGATGATAACTCATCACACATTACAGAAATACCGGTTGGTAACTCATCATAGAGTAATACTGATTAATACAATATACCGATTACTGGTTGTCAAAAATGAAGACTAGAAAATGTTAACTACTGCTTTGTTCCTTCGTACCACTTGAGATCCTCGAACCACTTGAGGTCTTCATACCACTTGGGTCTTCATACTGCTTGGGTCTTCAGTCAATCTGTGACCGGTAAACATCTTCTGCAAAACATCAATAGTCTAAAGACTATAATACAAAATACATAATACCAATTGGAACAATTACTGATTGAGCATAACTCATACATCAAGAAAGTGTGTGTCCATCATAAAGAAAGTGTTTGTCCATCAATGACAATCAAAACATCATCAAAATGCCAACAAGAAATACCCTCTATGGGTTAACAAACTAGTACCTCAGAAGGTACCTAGTAAGGTTAAGCTTTCGAAATTCAAAAATATCAGAGGGTGTTCAAAGGTAGAGTAAGGATCTAGCTATTGGTCAAGATTAGGATAATGGTAGAGACAAGGACATCCCAAAATTTCAGGACAAGAGTAAGGATGGGTCACTGGCTGTAGGAAAGCATATAACTAGATGGGATGTTGTAGATGCTATAGATAATGGTACTACTCATCTATATCATCTAGACATTAACAAGAAGGTTCAATTGGTCGAGGGTAAGACCATGGAGAAGGAGAATAATGGTAGTAAGAATGGAATTTTTTATGAGTTAAATAATGATGCTAGGGAAAGAGATGGGAGCAAAGGGGAGATAATCTCTCGGCTCTCCCCAAAAATTGCTAATCTTGATGTTTGCATTCAAGAGTATCAAACCCCAAAGATGGTTAAGTCTTCCTTTCCTTTATCTCTTGTTTGAATTACTTTGGGGATATGTAGTTCATCCTATTCAGTGAGGAATATTTCTCCAAAAGAGCATTCAAATGCTCTTGGTGTCATAAATCAAAATATGAAATATGTTAGTTCAGAAATGAAAATATCCTAGATGATTGAGGAAAGAGGCTTGAATTATGGAAAATAAAATTAGATTCTTGAGGATACGGCTATGAAAGATGAGAGGCCTTTTATCAGAGTGGAGAAGAAAAAAGGAAAGAAAATGAATATGGCACTGGGAGTTTACACCAGAAATAAATTAAAGGTTGATTGTGGTGGCAATAAGAGTTCAGTAGGAAGGAGACCAACTAAATGGTATAGGGATCAAGATTTCCTCCAAAACATTGCAGATGGGACATAGAGAACCATCATTGAAATATGCTCCCTTGGTAAGAAATGAGGATCATGTCATGGAACTTGTGGGGGCTTAATAACTCTCATAAACAAGGTATTTTGAATAATTTTGTTAGGGACCATAAGCTTGGTATTCTGTTAGTTCAAGAAACCAAAATTCCTAAGAAAAGAGCTGAAAGAATTAAACCTTTTAAGCATTGTGGTGTTTTTGGCTATAGTTCAGAAGGTGCTTTGAGTGGATTCTTTACTTTTTGGAACTGTAACTACATCCAAGGAAACTTGGTTTGGGAGGATGCTAATCATGTTTATTCTATATTTATGCATATTAGAGATTATTTTTCTTGGATTTTGTCAAATATCTATGCTCCAAACAATAGAAATGCTATAATAATTTTTTGGAACAATCTTTGCTTATTTTAGAAGAAAATTCCTAAAGAGAACCTAATTATCATGGGGGATTTCAATACTCCTCTTCATGAAGTGGAGAATTTTGGTAGATCTTAGATTCATATGGGTAGAAATATAGACTTGATGTAATTCATAACTGACCAAGGTATGCATGATGTTGATTTAAGGGGATCTTATTTCACTTGGACTAACAGGAGGGTTGGGAATGAACTAATTTAGGTTCGTTTGGATTTGTCCCTAATATCTAATGAGTGGTTAGTTAAATATTTTTGTTCCATGACTACCCTATCCAAGGTAGGATCAAATCACTACCCTATAAGATTTGTTGCTGAATCCAGAAATGGGAAAAAAAAATCCCGCTAAGATTTGAAAGAATGTGGCTTTTCTACCCGCTATTGAGGGACTCTATTAGAGACTAGTGGAGCATCAAGATGGAAAATACAACTATGTTTAGGGTGCCCAAAAAATTAAGGGAAGTCATATGCAATATTAGGAAATGGAATAAGGAAATTTTTCAGGGACATTTTTTCAATGAAAGCAGCTACTCAATTAGAGTTTAAACAAATTTAGGATAAGATTCAAAAAGAGGGTATATTGATGATCACTTGGAAAGAGAGAATGAGATTCTTACCAAATATCATGACATTATATCAAAAGAGGAAGAATTCTAGAAACAAAGATCTTAATCATTATGGTTGTCCTTAGGGGACACTAATACATTTAGCCTCAAATTCTGATGAACATTTCTGACAATCTATGGGATTTCTTTTGCTTTGTCAGATTGATTTTTATTTTTTTCAAAAAATGCCCCGTGTTTGTCAGAATTCCGACGTGGTAAAATTTCATGTCGGAATTCCGACTAAAAATTGACATCTTGAAATTTTACCTCGGCAGTCTAATGAACACAGATTTTACCCATTGATCAACATATGTTGGTCCGATGATTTTCATAGCCTCTGGATGTCTTCTTACTCATCGGGATAACATAAGCCAATGACCTCTCTTACTGCTGATCAGTGCGAGTTATCCCGCTAGTCTCATCGGCCATCGGGATAGATTAAAATGTGTTTAGGTGATGGGCATGATTTCCTCGATGTCTTTTCCCTTAGCGTAGCTCCTCTCGATACGTTATATCTCCTCAGCATAAGCTTTGACCCTATATCATCTTAACCTTTGCTGATGCTTTTTACTTTTGCCAGTGTCCATCGGGAAAAGTCTTACCGATAGCATCATCGACTATCGACAATACATGATCTTTGCTTGGTTGCTAGTGTGCGTTATGCCAATGAACTTCTCTAATGTATTATATCCCAATGACATGCTTCTAGTTGTGTTACCATCAGGTTGACTTTTGCTGATAGTGAAGATTTCATATTTCACATCGGAATTCTGACTAAAAACTAACGTCTTGAAATTTCACCTCGACATTCCGACGAACACGGATTTTACCTGTTGATTCGCATATGTTGGTCTGAAGATTTTCATAGCCTCTAGATGTCTTCTTACTCATCAGGATAACATAATCCAATGACCTCTCTTTTTGATGATCGGTGCGAGTTATCCTGCTAGTCTCATCAGCCATCGAGATAGCTTAAAATGTGTTCAGGTGATGGGCATGATTTCCTTGATGTCTTTTCCCTCAGTGTATCTCCTCTCGATATGTTATGTCTCCTTAGCATAAGCTTTGACCCTATATCATCCTAACCTTTGTCTATGGTTTTTACTTTTGCCAATGTCCACTAGGAAAAGTCTTACAGATAGCATCATTAGCTATCGACAATACATGATCTCTACTTTGCCGCTAGTGTGCGTTATGCCGATGGACTTCTCCGGTGTATTATATCTCGATGACATGCTTCTAGTTGTGTTACCATTGGGTTGACTTTTTCTGATAGTGCAGATTTTGTATTTCACGTCAGAATTATGGCGTACACATGGTATTTTTTTTTTAAAAAGTAACTGCACGCCATCATTATACGCAGGCTCATCAGGGTGCAAAAATTAGGAGGAAGCAGGCACAATTTCTGCAGATAGATGCTAATTAAGAATTCGCTTGTGGTAACAACAAGCGACCTTTTCTCATTCATGATCCTCTCTTTCTCTTTCTCATGAGTCCCTGTTGAGAATCGAATGCGGAACCTCTTCCTTTCAAATTCGTCGTGCATGGGAAGCAACCCATTGGAGCTAGAAACTATAAACCCTAGGGAATTCACTCTACTTTTACTCACCAAATTCAAATTGAAGAAAAGTGTAGCAACAGATGGTGGTGCCATTGATCCACAATGACCGTCACCATTATTGTTACTACCTCTTACCTCTTGCGCTTCATGTTGCGTATTGTACAAGAGGTTGGTTCTTTCATTCATTCTTGTCATCAAGATTTTTTTGCAAGTTCCTTTGCTTTCCTTGCATTCTCTTGTTCACTTTGTTTAATAGTATCGACTTTGGAAAAATATGGATCCTCAACCTCCTTAACCTCTCCATTTTGTGACTGTCGGTTATAAAGACAAGTTGTTGGACATACCAATTGCCCCAATTATGATTCACTATTTTTTTGTCATCAAAATCTTTAGGTCTCTATTCAGTTATAATTTGATCTTGTGTAATGAGAATCCCAAACAGAAGTCCATAATTGAACATGTTGCTCCTCCCCTTGATTGTTTCTGACGTTAAGCCTCAATTCCTCGAGCCACATACCCCTAAAACATCCACAAAATAAGATTAAATGTATCAATAATGAGTAAAACTTAAAATTATGTCAATTATTAGGGCACAATTGTTGCAGATAGATGCTCAGAAGGAACTGTACAAGAGGTTGATCCTTTCATTCTTGTCATCAATATTTTTTTGCAAGTTCCTTTGCTTTCCTTGTATTCTCTTGTTCACTTTGTTTAATGGTATCCACTTTGGCAATATATGGATCCTCAACCTCCTTAACCTCTCCATTCTATGGCTAACAGTTATAAAGACAAGTCACTTCATAGCTTATAGAGGGGTGAACAATTCTCTGCAACTGTAAACCCTTCGAACCTTCCAAATAACCCTTTGTATGGAAGCATCTTTTCTAGGTCCAAGGCCAGCTACAAATTGCAGAGGAGAAAAAATCCATTCATGTGATGTTGCTAGGTTTGTGTCAACACCAACTTGGTTGGTTACTATAACCATTACCTGTTCAACAATTCTCTGCGACTGTAAATCCCTCCAACCCTCAAAATAGCCCTCTGTATGGAAGCAACTTTTATATGATTATTTAGGACTCTATGGGCAGTTCATTGTACAATTTTCCCCACTGAAAGGGTCTCTTCATTTTCTCCAGTTAGCAGATAAAATTCCTCATCCTGGCATGGCTCCTTATATCATAGTAGAAAAAATTGTTTGGGAAAAAAATTGACAAACCAAAAGTATTAGATTTTTTTTGAAAAAATCGGGAAAAAAATAGAAAAAATCAGATTTAAAAAAAACATAACAAATTGTAGGCATAGAGACAAAAACTACTTTTAAAAAAATCTTAAGGGCATTTCTATAGCATAGAGATATAAAGAGAAACTAAAATAGAGTTTAACCCATGAATTGTAGAATTTTTTTTTTGTTGTTTACATTCATATTGTTGATTCAATCTTTATGTCAGCAAGAGTTTCTTGCTTTTTATTGGATGCTCGTTGTTCCACACTTCTAGCATATTCATCAATATCAAGGGCCTTTAACACATGGAGATATTTTTTGACATGTTCAATTGCCATTTCTTGTGTTTCCTCATCCATATCATCTATATCCTATCTTGCATCTTCATAGTATACATCCTCATCCCTTTTCTTGGCTAGTTCATGTGCATCAATAAAAATTGGAAAAAAAATCAGATTTTAAAAAAACATAACAAATTGTAGGCATAGAGACAAAAACTATTTAAAAAAAAAAATTAAGGGCATTTCCATAGCATAGAGATATAAAGAGAAACTAAAATATACTTTAACCCATGAATTGCAGAAAATTATTTTTTGTTGTTTACATTCATATTGCCAATTCAATCTTTATGTCAGCAAGAGTTTCCCACTTTTTATTGGATGTCCATTGTTCCACACTTCTAGCATATTCATCAATATCAAGGGCCTTTAACATATGGAGATATTTTTGACACGTTAAACTACCATTTCTTGTGTTTCCTCATTCATATAATCTATATCATGTCCTGCATCTTCACAGTATACATCCTCAACCATTTTCTTGGCTAGTTCATATGACACAAGTTTTGGAAGAATTATCATAACTTTCATTTGAATCATTGCATCTTTCTATAAATTGGAGGATAAGTCTATTACAATGATATCAAGAGATTGACTAGAGTGATTGGCTTAATTACAAGGTAAGGGAAGCCTTTGTCATGTTTGTCTTCCTCAAATTATGGTTGGTGTCTATTAAGTTGTCTCATAAGGGTTTTTTGAAGATTGAGAAGAGAATTTTGATGGGTATTAATCCCATTGTTGTCAAGTATGCCTGATTGGAATTGAATGTTTCCAAGGTTTATGTCACTTCAATTAAATAATTACTGAAAACTTTGAATTGCTTGCTTGTAAACGAATTCTTTAAATAAAAGGTTACTTTATTATAAGTATGATTTCTTAATTGAGATTACTCTAAAAACACCTGATTGAATTATCTTCAAACAATAGTAGACCAGTGCCTTCACCCTTGACATAATGTTGCAGTTAGTCTTACTGAATTTAACTTTCCTCTGACAGACCAATAAGATAAAATGAAGCTTGACATCCAATCCTTCAAGCTGATAATCAAACTAAAACTTAACCCAAACTCTAATAACATAGAATAACACATTGAAACAATCTAAATGGATAGATTTATCACAGGGAACTAATCAAACAATTAAAAGGATAAATACCATCAGAGATGAAAAACACCTGATCTTTGTATTGAAATAAACATAAGATAATCAACTGATTACATATAGCACAATGTCTTCTCACCAGTTTGGCATTTCCAAAAAATAAACCAAGACCATCACGTCAAAGGCATCTATATGAGTTGTAATTAAATATAATATGGAGTTAGTATTATTGAATTTAACTTTACTCCGAAAGACCAATAAGACAATTTTAAGCTTGTCAATCAATCCTTCAAACTGATATTCAAACTAAAAATTAATCTCAATCATAATAACATAAGATAGTGTTATATTGTTATGATCTAATACTAAATGTTAAGTACAGATTCCAAGCTAACAAGATGAGGGGGGGGGGTGAATCATACAAACTTAATCTTCCATAAAATCAATAGATTCAACCTCAGTAGCTTTAACAGATATAAGTAACCAAAACTATAAAACATGCAAACTCATAAACAGATAAAATCACAACACATTTAACACCAAATTTAACGTGGAAACCCAAATAGGGAAAAACCACTGTGGGATTTTGAACCCACTAAGAAATATACTCTTCTAGAGTATGCTCGGTTAAAAGAAAATCTTGTTAAAGATTACAAACACATTGTTAGATGTGACCCAGTTAAGGGATTTCCCTCAGATCTGTTAGGATATTCACCTTGTTAGAAGTGACCTTGTTAAAGGGTTTCAAACACTCAATCAGAATGTCACCTTGCTAGAGTGTTTTACAAATAAGACTGTTAAGTCCACTCAGTTAAGAGATTTTCTGTCACTTCACAAAATAACAGTAATAAAATATATCTACAACTTCACATCTAAAAATGCTAAAGCAGATTCCTATTTGCTCAATACAATCTAGTCATAGGACTTATCTTGTCCCTCTGTTGGGCTCTATACTTTGTTAATCAAATAGGTCTTCAAGCTTTTGTGCTTGGTAATCACTATGTAGCATCCCTGTGCTTACACTTGCCTGCATGCATTGTTTATCATCAATTCCTTATTTATAAACAATTTGCTAACCGTTGAATCTCCTTGATCACATATCCCATGATCAATCATAGCCATCGGATCTTCAAACTTGACCAGGTTCAATGTATCCTTCGATCGGAAATTTTTTTACCTCACCTTGGAACTTGCATACATTTCTTGGAACTTGTGCTAAGGTTTTGTAGTTCAATCTGAGCTGTAGATCTTCCATTGCCATAGATTCTTTAACAAACTTCATGCACGACATACCAATCATTTAATCATATCTAGCTCATCAACTTCCTTCATTAAATAACGCTTTTAATCATCCAATGCATTTTTTTACAGCTTGCTTGCAACTCGATAAATACTAAACTTCACTCGGTAGACATTCCGCCTTCATTAACCGATAGCGATAACCTTAGGGTTTACCAACTAGGTTCTTTTCTCGGTAACATAGTATAGTATTAACCTTACAAACAACAACATATGTAGGATATCAAAACAATCTAAACATTATGATCTCATCATTGTCTAACTTGGTAATAGTTGCCCATTGAATAACTTATTCCTCCCCTTATTCATCACATTCTTTCTGTGTCTTTTACCGACATCTTAATTCTCTTCAAAACATACTTCTTAAGATATGGCAACATCATACTGAATTAGAAAATCAATTTCTTGACATCAATGACAAAATAATAATATTAAGACAGTAAACATCCTTAATCAGTTATATCCATAATCATCATCAACCTTCTCAATATCCTTACTGAAATGCCAACAATCTCTCATTGTAATTGGAATGCCAACAATCTCCCCCTTTGGCATTGATGGAAAAACCAATTGATTTAACCTAATTGATTCGGATTTAGATTGTTGTGAGATTCTGAAATGCTCTCCCCCTATCATCAAACTTCTCCCTCGTACATTAGTCTTCTCCCCTTTTGACAACAATGCCAAAAAGTAAAGAACTAAAACATGATTTCTTCCGCTGAGAAGTGAATTCCTTGCTGTTATGTATCAACTCAGTCTTGGTCAGAGCATTTTGTCTTCAATTTCTATTCAATATTTGGTTTCTGCACACCTTTAGAAAATCTCGTAAACTGTGTAAATTAGCATCAACTCCTAAAAGGTATTCTATTGAGTCCTCGAATTGATGCTTTCACCGAACTCGGTCAGTGAATGGAAGATAGGGGTAGGACCCCTAACTTACTTATGAGATACTCAAAAGTGTCCCTTGGCAGTGGCTTGGTGAAGATATCGGCTATTTGTTCCTTTGAGCTAACATATTCCAATGCCACTTTCTTGTCTTCAGCTTCTTCTCTAAGATAATAATATTTGATAGAGATGTGCTTTGTCTTAGAGTGCATAACAGGATTCTTTGAAATGTTTATGGCACTAGTATTGTCATAGAATATAGTTACTGGCTCGGTACCTTTCTCATTTATACCTTCCAACTATTGTTTGATCCATGCTATATTAGTACAATTCAATGTTGTAGCAACATATTCACCTTCTGCTGTTGACTGTGAAACACATCCTTGTTTCTTGCTAAGCCAACTCACTAGTCTTTCTCCTAAAAAGAAAGCTCCTCTGCTTGTGCTTTTTCTGTCATCAATGTTGCCTACCCAATCAACATCAGTATACACTTTTAAATCAAAATTATTTCTCTTGTCATATACTAAGCCATAATCTTCAGTGCCTCTTAGGTATCTGAAAATTCTTTTGATTGTTGTCATATGTGTGTCTTTGGGATCTGTAGAAAATCTTGCAACTATACCTACTGCATGTGCTATATCTGGTCTATTGTGAACAACATATTGTAGCTTTCCAATCATGGATCGGTAAAGTGTCTCATCAATAGATGCAGATTCATCATTCTTTGATAATTTATAGTTGGTAGTCATAGGAGTACTTACTGGTTTTGAGTCCTCCATACCAAATTTCTTCAATATTTCCTTAATGTACGTGGATTGAGTAATGAAAATCTCATCTTTTATTTGCAATATCTATAAACCTATAAAATACTTTATCTCACCGATTAGTGACATCTCAAATTCTTTGCATATTTCATTACCAAAGTTTTTGCATAGAGAATCATTCCCACAAAATATAATGTCATCAACAAAAATGGCTGAGATCAGTATTCCATTGTCTTCATCATTCTTCATGTACATATTGTTGTTTTCACTTGTTCTTATAAAACCAATCTTGATTAGATACGAGTGAAATCTCTCATACCATGCTCTAGGTGCTTGTTTCAAACTATATAATGCTTTGTTCATTTTACATACCTAATATTTATTCTTGTCTTCAACAAATCCTTCAGGTTGTTCAATATAAACTTCTTCTTCTAATATACCATTCAGAAATGCAGATTTGACATCCATTTGATATACCTTGAAATTTTTGAAAGCAGCATATGCCAACAATGTTCTTACTCCTTCAAGTCTTGCCACAGGTGCAAAAGTCTCACCATAATCAATTCCTTCTTCTTGAGCATATCCTTTGCAAACTAGTCTTGCTTTATTTTGATTGACCTCACCTTTTTCATTCAGCTTGTTTCTAAAAATCCACTTTGTACCGATTACATTTTTGTCCTTTGGTCTTGGGACCAGTGTCCATGTGTCATTCTTCTTTATTTGATCAATCTCTTCTGTCATAACATTTATCCAATCTTCACTGTTAAATGCCTCTTTCACTATTCTCGGTTCAAATTCAGATATTAGACATGTGTTATGTCTCATTTTGTTCCTTGTCATTACTGGATCATCCTTATCTCCTATAATTTGACTTGATGCATAATTCCTTCTAACATACTTGGCTAATATAGGCTCGGTAGGCTCTGTATGATCTTCTTCATCACTCGATAACTGAATATCCTCTTTATTTTCTTCAGTAACTCTCTCGGTAGGACTTGTCGGTTGAACATAGACAAATTTTTCATAATCTTCTGGTTCCTTGGAGTTTCCTTCATCATTTCTTTCTGCAAATTCATCAATTTTCACATTTGCACTTTCTACTATTTTGTTAGATGATTTGATTAGACATTTAAATGCTTTACTTCTAGAAGAATAACCTAGAAAAATTCCTTCTTCACTTTTCTGATCAAACTTTCCATTTCTATCATCTTTGTGTACATAGCATCTACTTCCAAAGATTTCA
The DNA here is from genome assembly GCF_030272615.1 of Cryptomeria japonica. NCBI lineage: Eukaryota > Viridiplantae > Streptophyta > Pinopsida > Cupressales > Cupressaceae > Cryptomeria > Cryptomeria japonica. Next base: position 534,543,633 of record NC_081408.1, read on the forward strand.
AAGTAACTTACATTAGGTTTCTTATCATACCAGATTTCATATGGTGTCTTCATAGTTCCTTTCTTCAGTTGTACTCGGTTCAAGGTGTAAACTACTGTGCTTATTGCTTCTCTCCAAAATGTTTGTGGCACTTTCTTTTCAATCATCAGGGTTCTGGCACAATCCACAATAGATTTGTTTCTTCTCTCAGCTACCCCATTTTGCTGTGGATTTCTTGGTGCATCGACTTGTCCTTTTATACCATGATCATTGCAGAATAAGTTGAACTCATCAGAGGTAAACTCTCCTCCTCTATCTAATCTAAGACATTTCAGTTGTCTTCCTATTTCATTTTCAACTCTTGCCTTGTACCATTTGAACATTTGAAAATCTTCTGATTTTTCTTTTAAAAACATAACTGACATCATCCTTGAATAATCATCCACAAATAATATGAAATATTTGTCACCATAATAACTTTGAACTTTCATAGGACCACAAAGATCAGTGTGCACAAGATCTAAAATTCCCTTAGAAGTGTAGGACTTACTTGTAAAGCTTGATCTTGTCATCTTACCCATCTGGCATCCTCGACACATAGCATTCTTAGGATTTTCCATACTCGATAGACCTCTTACTCGGTACTTCTTACTTATTTTGATCAGATTATCAAAATTTACATGACAAAACCTTTTATGCCATAACTAGGTATCATCTATCTTTGCATAAAGACAATTATTCTGAGTTGAGTCAAAGTGAAATGTGTTACCTTTTGTTTGAGTCCCGGTAGCAGCTAACTTTCCATGCTTGTCATGAACTTTGACAATTCCTTTCTGAAATTCTATTCGGTAACCTGTGTTGTTTAGCTATGGTACACTCAACAAATTATATTTCAAATCTTTAACCTAATAAACATCATTACATTTAGCATTGTCAAGAAGTGCTATGGATCCTTTACCTTTTACTGGACATGGTGCATCATTACCAAATCTTACATAACCTCCATCATAATCTTCTAATTTAACAAACTTGAGTTTATCACCTGTCATGTGATGTGAGCATCCACTATCTATGATCCAAAAATCATTAGTATTTATGTGAGATATTAGGTCTTTTTCTTCATACCTTTCTTCATTTGATCCATCTTTGATAGCCACATAAACAACTTACTTTGTATCAATTTCATCTGATTTATCATCATTTGATTCCTCATCGACAATTAAGCATGACTTTCTATCTCTTCTTCTGAACTCTCGGTATCCTCTGTAATGATTATTTTTCTATCTGTCATCTCAGTAATCTCTCTTTTTAGTACAATCTTTATCGGGACACTTATAATCCATATGTCCTATCTTATCACAATTGAAACATTTCAAAGGTAGTTTTCCTTTATACTTACCTTTGCCTCTTGATAACCTTCTGGCTAATAGTGCTTCAAACTCTTCTTGCTTTCTGATTTCCTCATACAGTTTGTGTACTTCTTCCATGTTCTTATGAAATCTTTCACTTGCTCCACTATGATTCCCTTCAGAATACTTACTCATTCTATCATTGTAATCATTAGATTCACCAAGATGAAAAGAACTGAATGCAGATTCAACTCTATTTACCGAAGACCCACTATTATCAAAATTACTTAATTCAAATGCATGTAGCTTACCAATAGTAGCATCCAAAGAAACTGGTATATTGGGTACAAACCTCAATTCATTGATTACAGAGACTCGGATTGCATAAGCAGGTAGAAGGGTTCTCAATAACTTACTTGTGACATCCTTTTCTTCAATGGTTCCTCCTGCTCCTTTGATTTGATTGACAATCTCCTTTTGTCTTGTACTATACTGAGTTATGTTCTCACCTTCATTCATCCTCATAGATTCAAGTTGTCCTCTTAGACTATCCACTTTTTCTCTTTGAACATGTTCATCACTGCCATACACAGATATGCACTTGTCCCACATTGCCTTGGCATCATTGCAGCCTTCTAGATCATTAAACTCTAAGTCGGTCAATGCAGATGTTATTTCAATCATTGCTTGAGTGTGTTCTTGCTTCACCTTTATCTCTTCCATTGTCAATGGATAGGTTCTCAATGTAATGAAATCATTCTCTAGATAATATGTTGCATATTCTCCAACTCCTGATAAGTGCAGCTTCATCCTTTTTTACCATGTAGAGAACCTAGACTTGTTTAGCTTCGGTGCATCCCTCTTATACATCTTTGGATCTTTGCCTCAAGTACCTTTAAACTTTTCCTCCTGAGTCCAAAGCTTTGATACCAATTGTTATATTGTTATGATCTGATACTAAATGTTAAGTATAGATGCCAAGCTAACAAGATGAGAAGGGGGGGTGAATCATACAAACTTAATCTTCCATAAAATCAACAGATTCAGCCTCGGTAGCTTTAACATATATAAGTAACCAAACCTATAAAACATGCAAACTCATAAACAAATAACATCACAACACATTTAACACCAGATTCAACGTGGAAACCCAAATAGGGAAAAACCACTGTGGAATTTCGGACCCACTAAGAAATATACTCTTCTAGAGTATGCTTGGTTAAAAGCAATTTCTGTTAAAGATTACAAACACATTGCTAGATGTGACCCGGTTAAGGGATTTCCCTCAGATCTGTTAGGATCTTCATCTTGTTAGAAGTGACCTTGTTAAAGGGTTTCAAACACTCAATCAGAATGTCACCTTGCTAGAGGGTTTTACAAATAAGACTATTAAGTCCACTCGGTTAAGAGATTTTCTGTCACTTCACAAAATAACAGTAATAAAATATATCTACAACTTCACATCTAAAAATGCTAAAGAAAATTCTTATTTGCTCAATACAATCTAGTCATAGGACTTATCTTGTCCCTCTGCTGGGTTCTATACTCTGTTAATCAAACAGGTCTTCAAGCTTCTGTGCTTGGTAATCACTATGTAGCATCCATGTGCTTACACTTTCCTGCATGCATTGTTTATCATCAATTCCTTATTTATAAACAATTTGCTAACCGTTGAATCTCCTTGATCACATATCCCATGATCAATCATAGCCATCAGATCTTCAAACTTGACCAGGTTTAAAGTATTTTTCAATCTAAAAATGTTTTACCTCACCTTGGAACTTGCATAAATTTCTTGGAACTTGTGCAAAGTTTTTGTGGTTCAATCTGAGCTTTATATCTTCTTGTCGATCTTCCATTACCATAGATTCTTTAACAAACTTCATGCATGACATACCAATCATTTAATCATATCCAACTCATCAACTTCCTTCATTAAATAATGCTTTTAGTCATCCAATGCATTCTGTTACAACTCAGTTGCAACTTGGTAAATACTAAACTTCACTCGGTAGACATTCTGCCTTCATTAACCGATAGCGATAACCTTAGGGTTTACCGAATAGGCTCCTTAGGGTTTACTGACTAGGTTCTTTGCTTGGTAACATAGTATAGTATTAACCTTACAAACAACAACATATGTAGGATATCAAAACAATCTAAACATCATGATCTCATCATTGTCTAACTCGGTAATAGTTTCCCATTGAATAACTTATTCCTCCCCTTATTCATCACATTCTTTCTATGTCTTTTACCGACATCTTAATTCTCTTCAAAACATACTTCTTAAGATATGGCAACATCATACTGAATTAGAAAATCAATTTCTTGACATCAATGACAAAATAATAATATTAAGACAGTAAACATCCTTAATCAGTTATATCCATAATCATCATCAACCTTCTCAATATCCTTATTGAAATGCCAACAATCTCTCATTGTAATTGGAATGCCAATAGATAGCACATTGAAGCAATCTAATTGAATAAATTTATCATAGGGAACTAATCAATCAATTTAAAAAGTAGATACCATCAAAGATGAAGAACACTTGATCTTTATATTGAAAATAGATAATAAAACTAGTTGATTTCAATAAATATTGTCATCCACCAACTTGATACTTTCTTTCTTAAAAAACAAACTGCATAAGCACCGCAGAAAAGATTCTCTTGACAGAATAAAAACTATAGATGAGATTTGGTTCCACAATGAAAGGGCATACCCTTTCATTTGGAATTAAACTTAACTAAGTCTAACTAAAGACTAACTATCTAAGAACAAACATTTCCTTGAGACATTTTTAAAAATCAAGTTTGAACTCCCAGCATCTTGCCACATTTCTGAATGTGCTCCAGGTGTTTTTCTGACTTGTATGTATCTACATCATGAATTATATCCCCGACGATGATCTCCAGTGTGACTAAAATTTCCATTTGTTCTATAGTCTTTTTTAATTCAATTCCATCAATCTGGGCAATATCAAGGGTGATATTGAGAAGACAGGAATTCTGAGATCCATTTATCCCTATCTTTGATCTCACCTTTCTGATCAACCAATTTTGGGAAACCACCACGAGTTATGTTCTTGCACTCATCATACTCAATTTGTAACTATTCATCAAATTTATTATGTCTTTCCAACAACTTCTTTATCTTTTCAATCTCCTCATTTTCTGCTTTGGCTACTGTTCTATCATGTAGTCTAGTCCCCAATCTGTTTTGAATCTTGTTGTGTGAGACTGCATTATCCATTTTCTTCTTAAAAATTGTCTAGAACTCTTCCAGAAAGCCTTGCAAAGTCTCAAATATTTTGATTAAGAATATAGAGGCAGTATCTGTCCTCACACTTTTCATTTGTTTAAGCATCTTCTTGTTTTCTTGTTGTAATTCCTCACACTTTTTCTTCCACTGTGAATTATTACGAGAAAGAACCATCGGCATTGATTGCCCACTTGTTCTCAACAGTTCTTCATACAATCCTTTATATTGGTTTCTTTCTCTTACTGTTTTGACCATTTGTGCCTTGTTAAACTTCGAGATATCTACTCCAATATCTATAGAAACGATGAGATCAATCTCCCCAACTTTAAGCTTCATCATATGGCCAAAGGCCTTATCAAAATCAATAATCTTAGGTCTTTTATGAGGAGGATGTAAAGCCCATAACAATAAGGCTTCCTCATCTTAATCGAACATTGACCCAATGAACACATCATTTACACCCTGTATATAAAATTTAAACTCCTTATTCTCTGAATGTAATAAACTATCAAAAATAAATGAAGCACTAAGATCCCATCCAGGAAATAAGATCACTCTAGCCTCTATAATAAGTTGTTTCCCCTTTTGAAGAGTCATTGTGGCCAATTCGGCATCTATTTGTTCTTTTAACTTCCTCAACAATTCAACTTCATTTTCTGGTGTAATGTTGGGAATAGAATCCCTCAACTTCTTTCCTTTGAAATTGTACAAAAATGATTTAAATTATTTTGATTGTATAAAGACATCATCTGCAACAAAGGCAGAACATTCCTCCAACCTGGAATCAACATGAACCTCCAATTTTGTCACAATTTTCTCTTACACATTAGGCTCTTCTTCCCTTGTTGGTACTTGATACCTAGAGATAGTTGCATTTTCATCTAATTCACTTTCTTCTTCCTCCTCCTCAATTTCCATTTCCTACAATCTTTGTCTCTTTTCTGCCAATTATCTGTTCAGTCTATCAATTACCTCTTGGGCTTCTGCATCCTCCATATTCCTAAACATATCTTCAGCCTCCAGACTCGAGTGTAGATAATCTCCCAAGTTTTTCTATTTCTTGCAAGAATTAATATAACCTTTAGGATCATAATTCTTCTTGGCATAGTGCTCAAATAAGTTGTATTCTTCCATCAATTTTCTATCAATTATATCATAAGCTTTAGTAGAAACTATTGTAAAATCTCCAAAACTTAGTGTTCTAGGTAGGAAGGCTTGTTTGCGCTGATCCACAAAATCTTTAGAATTTGACACACTCAACTGCCTTAGAACCTCTAAGTAGTCTATTTTGTATGGAACTAATTTAGGAAACATATAAGGACTTCCCTCAAATCCATTATCTGAAACATGTGAAATCTTTGTTTACAAACCAATCTCCCCAATTATGGTCAACAATTCGCCTTTCATCACAATCCTTAGGCCTTAGAAATATCTTAATTCCATCAAAGATAGATCTTTCACATGGAACCCCATATATCCTGTACAAAGGTTTCACTATAAGTTCTTCAAACTTAATATAATCGGATCTCATATACTGAGAATCCCAAAGAGATGTCCATAATTGCACGGGTTGTTCTTCACCTTCCCTATTTGTTGTATTCAATTTTAAATCTTCTACCCACAAACCCTTCACACATCCATAGAAAAAAACTAAATGCATTAATAGTGAATAAAATTTGAAGGTAGCATTCCTATTATCTTTAAGGTTTAGAAAACCTTCATGTAACTTCTCTACCAAATATGCAGCATAGTCAAAAGGCTTGGGCTCATGCATTAGTATGTTAGAAGCTAAAACCAATGGCCTGGCACTCACCAAATTAGGCATCTCGACTCCTCCTACTTGCCCACATGACATGTATTTATACTACAAGTAGTGTCTAAATAAATCAATGCTAAATGGTGGCCCATCTTCCTTAGTCAATTTTCCTTGTTGCTTTTTATGAATAGCAATTTTCCAACTAGTGTATGTAGTGCCCATCCTAAGATATTCTTCCTCTAACTCCCCAAAGGACAGGGGTTTGTTGGGGTTGGGATCTAAATTAAAAAATTCATTCACAGTACCCATGGAAAACCTAATGAATGCATCACCATTTGGGAATTGAATGTATCTCTTCACAAAATTGTAACTTCTAACCAGAACCTCCAACAACCTTATGTTCACAAAGACATTTGGCATAGTTAACCTACCCAAATTCATCATCCAAGGATTGCAAAGTGGCATTTCCTTGTTTCTTCTCAAATAATAGAACAGGAACAATTCATGTCCCCTCACCTTAGTCCAGAAATCCCCGACCTCTTTGTATATATCTTCCAACTGGTCCCTTCTAGGCAGGTGTTGCTTTGACTTTCTAGACTTCGGGTCAGCTACTTGCATTTGCTGAATCATGTCTTCATTTAGTCTTCTAACATGAGGCACATCCTCTCTGTTAGTCTTCTTTCCCTTAGATTTTGAGCTCTTTGCTGCTCTTTGCTGCCCTTTTCTTTCCACTTGAACTTGAAGTGTCCATCTCTGTAATCACAATTATTTGCTCTGGTTTTTAGAAACTCAATGTATTCTCTGTGAATTATCTTTCACTTGTGTGACTATCAGATTAGGAAATTTTAGTTTATATGCCCAATGCATCTACATACCAATTTGCATTGATGAGTTTCTCATAAAATTGCCTCATGTGAACCATAGATGTACCTGCTCCAAGAATTAATAAGAAATCACTATTTCAGTTTTGAATTCAGATATGGCAATGACTCGATGGCATGTGTCTCTCTGATGTATGCTTCCTTTTGGCACCACCTGCAAAACCCTTCTTTTATTTTGGTATTTTACTCTCCTTTATCGGGATATCCTTAGCTGATAACTTATCTTCTACTGTATCAGTGTATGTCAACCCGATACTCCCATGGAGCATTGGGTTAGATCATTAGATGTCATAGAAATTAGCATTATTTTCTCGATAACTTTCTCCTTTGGTGTAACTCTTCCCATTGTATTCGGTTCCATCATCATATGTCTTCTCGATGACATTCTTGTTCTACTCAATCAACCAACTCTTCCATCGGGTATAGGGATAGCTTGTAATGAATTACAACGATAGGCAAATATTTCCCGATGAAGTATGTTCCATCAATACATGCTTTCTCAAAGTCTTTTTCAGGAACTAGGTTAGCTCAAATAACACATCCTGATCCCTTTGGTTATGTCGATGACCTTCGTTTTGTTATAACCTTTGTTAATGGATTTTCTTCGTTGCCTTTATCGGTATATGATACCCTCATTGAATGTTGGTCTTTTTTGTTCAAGTGTTCTTATCAGGATAACTTAACCCGATAATGCAATTTTCAATTATTTGCAACTTTTACTTCTTCTTAGGAATACGAATATTAATAAGTTGCTTAATGGATTTAATATAAACTGAACAAAACCTCTAACATACATAGGAGCTCTTCTTTTTCTCATTATGTTCCCTAAGATTCTTTTGAAATATACATTTTGCCAAGACTTGTTGAAGTGAAAGCTCATCCATGTCAACCATCAAATAAAACCCAACAGTAACTATTGTTATGATAGAAAGTGTTCAATGTATAAAATCAAAAGAAAAAATATAAGAGAATATCTTTTTTAAGAGCATAATTAATTTGAAAAATTATGTGCTATCAAATCTTATCAGAGTGCTTTGACATTGTTGTAATATAGTTGTTGCTCTTGTGATTTGTCAATGATTGTTGTTCACGATGTTACTGTGTTGAATCTTCAATGGTTTTGGTTCGTTTTGCAATTTTTCTATGTTTAAGTATTTCAAATTGGTATATTATACTGAAACATCATTTCATAACTAACATTTCAAGTTATTTATAACTAGTTCTAAGAAGACTTTCATACTTGTGACATCGTTTTGCTTAGTTTGTGAAGGTTATAGACCGAAGTTTTCATAGACCAAAGTTTCGTAATCTGATTATGGAATGTGACTCTACGAAAAGACTCAATAAGGGCCCTTTCTATCCCTTGATACTTCTCTAAATTTCTAATCCTCCAAATGTACCAAATAATTTCACATGAAAGAAAATTCCAGAACTGATTAGTATCTTTTTTAAGTCCTTTAATAAAACCAGATACAACATTAAGTATGCCAATATGCCAAGGAATAATGAACCCAAACAACTTCCAAACCTCCTTAGCTACAGAGCAGTCAAAGAAAATATGTCTAACTGTCTCTTTAACCATGCAAATATTACACAAGTCATCATTATAATTTTTAGATTTGATAGGTAGCTTATCAAGTAGAAGCAACCATTTAAAATCTTTCTTTCTAGGAGCAACAAGAGAGTTCCAAATATTCTTAAACAACTTGCCCCATTGAGCAGGGGATGAATTAGAATACCAAACAGTATTAATATGATTAACAATACTCTCATTATACATAAAATAATTATAAATAGAGATAGATTTAACATCACATCTTTTGGGTAACTACAAGGAGATCATACAATTTTAAGCATTTGCCCCCTTGATTTTTGGTAAATTTGTAGTTTATAAATGTGGACTGTGCCTGGTGTGGGATGAAATTGTTTACTCACTTTGCTAGGAACCTAGGTTCTGGTTATTTTTTTATTTTGTCCAATATCATGGCATTTACCTCAGGAGGAATTGAATCAAATAAATTGGGAAGGTGAAAAGGCCCTTTATTCAAATTGAAAATTTAGTTAGCAATTACATACTAGATATAAAAGAAACACCACATGACAAGGACATAATGCAAGTGATTTACCTTGTGGAAAACTGAATTAGGAAAAAACTCTAATAAATAATCTATTATCATCAATATACTATTAATATCCCCTCTAGGAAGAAAATCTAGACACCTTATAAAATTCAAATGTGTCCTCACTTCTCCAAGTAATTTTGTCTTACTTGTAACATAGTGAATTACTAAAATTATGAGTTCATTACATTCTCAAGGATCACTGTGAACACCTTAAGGTACCCTCTCACTTATATAGAAGGTGATAATTTTCATGATCAGAAGTAATAATAAAACTCATAAATAAACAATACAAGAAAAAACACAAGACAACACACGCAGATTACCCTAGGAAAACCTCCAAATTGGAGGAAAAACCCAACATTAAGTTCAGATCAAAGCTTTCAATATAATGTTTGAATTACATGAGAAGATATCAGATATACTTATCTGATTGGTGACTAATCACAGTCACTAACTGAAGTCTAATGTGAAGCCCTGCGTTCAATGCCTAATCCAACCGATGCAAATCTGACTGTTCAATGAGTTGTCTCAATGAATCTGCTTGATTCACTCTAGTTGACTGCACTCAGAATAATTCCAATGCATAGTTGATGGTGCTTATAATCATCTCACTCTAATTGTTTTCCTCCTTAAGTATTTTTTTAGATGCCATGATGAGGTTAGTTCTGTTGATGCCATTTAGCATCTGCACTCAACATCTTTTGTTGGGAGGGAGAGAAAGAGGGAGGAAGAGTTGGTGGGAGAGGAAAAAGAATTTATGTTGAACATCTAATGATTGAGCATCTATCTCAAAATAATTTTTGACCACTAGCTACATTAAATACATTCTCTATTAAGTTCAATGTTTTAAGATGAAAAAGAAGAGAAATGGTTTTGGTTCGATTTGGAATTTTTTCATAGCCTGATTTTTTTGCCTATTAAGAAAGATCATGTCATATAATATCAATGAATAACAAAATAAGGAGACAATTGCTAGGTTGTGGTCTAACTTGGAAGGAAAAGGTGATGGAAAATGTTATTGTCCTTGCAAAATTTGTAAGGGATTAAAGACTAGAAGACTTCTAATCAAAACAACTAAGAAATATTGTAGGCAACATGGTCACATTGAAGGGGGACATGATTATCATCCATTGGTAAATTGTTCATTATATCATTTTAACAATTTATATACATAAGAAATCACTTGGTGATGAGATCATGATCATGGTTTATTTATGTTGATCATTTTTATATAGGTCAAGCACCCCATGGCACATGATATGGACCAACACAACTCAAAGAATATGGTTTTAGAAGTAGAGGAACATGGAGGTGTGAATATCGAAGCTGAAGATAATGATCTCATGGAAGGTGACGATCATGTGCCAGAAAACACACTTGAAGATGATGGTACAAATACATTGATCAATGACACATTTAGTACTGGCATAGGTGATCATGATGATAAAGATGACCTTGATTTTGTTCATGATTTAACTCTACTTGAGAAGGAATATGAGGCCCTTTAGGAAGGCTCCCAAACAACTCTTCTCTCCACTGTATTGTTGTTGGTGAACTTGAAGGTTATGAGTGCTTTATCCAACATAAAAATCTCACATATATTAAGGTATGTCATATATGTCATTATAGTTAATAAATGGTGAATCATGTACCATTAATATTCTTTATATTCACATATTATATTTTTTGCTTTAGATTGATAGGTGAGTTTTTGTTACCAGCATCAAATATTCTACCTCGCTCATACCGAGAATTATTTGCTATTATGAAAGATATTGGAATAGAGTATCAAGCAATAGATGCTTGTCCCAATAATCATAGTATATATCATAAACAACATGAATTTGGAACCAAATGCCCTGAATGCCATATTAGTAGATATCGAATAGATCAAATAACTAAAAAGGTGCCTCGCAAGGTTCTTCCTTATATTCTCATTATTCTACGTATGCAACGATTATTTAGGTGCACTAGCTTGGCATAATTTATGGAATACTATGCACACAATAGAAGTCAAGATGACATTATTCGAATGCCTGTAGATGGTTCAACATTTATGGATATAGAGGAAAAGTGGCCACACTTTAAAGTAGAACCTCGTAATCTTAGGCTTTCATTGGAGCAGACGGTGTCAATCCATTTGGAGAGTTGAGATCTGTTTACTCAGTGTAGCATGTTTTTGTTATTAACAATAAAATTCCTCCATGGATGTCAAGAAAGAGGGAGCACGTAATGTTGGCAATGATTGTTCTAGGTATTTTCTCATTTAATAGTCATCTACATTTAATTACAAATATTGCAGTAAAATGATCATAATAATTATGTAATGTTTTTGTTCATTCAACTAGGTAAGTACCAAGTTAAAGATATGAATGTATATATTGAGCCTCTTATCTATGAGTTGTTGGAGTTATGGAATGGTGTCACCATGTATGACGTCTCTAGACCAATAGGAAAAAGACAATTTTAATTCCATGCAATGCTTGTATGGACAATACATGATGCCCCAGGGCTAACATATTTTTGTGGTATGTTATAGTGTTCAAGTTGTGCATGATAATTATAATTATAAAAATTTACATATTTAATTGAATTATACATTATCTTCTGGGTCTTCAAACAAAGGGAAAATTTGCATGTCTAGTTTGTGGTCCAAAGATCAAATCTCGTCATTCAAAAAGTTTAGGAAAGCAGGTGTTTGATGAGTATAGGAACTTCCTCCACAAAAATCATAAGTATCAGAATATTGAAAAACATCTTTTCAATTGGAAAGAAGTGACTACATCAAAGCCACGAAGAATAAAACCTCACCTATGGAAGTTGGAATATAGTATAATTAATTGTCAAGGTAATGTCATTCCATCTAATGGTATATATTTGGAATTTGTATTTTTCTATCGTCTTTTGTTTACTGGTGATGTAATTGATGACTGTGAAGGTCGTCAAGGCATGGATGACCACCTTCCAAAGGGACTAAAAAGTTATCCCAGACAATTTAGTAGGTTTCCCTACTACGAGCAGCTACAAATTGTTCATTTATTTGATACTATGCATATTGGAAATAATATAACAGAGACAATATGGAAAATATTGGATGGAAGGCATGAAAAAGAAAAAATCATCAAAATTTGTAGTGAGATTTAGGAATCCAATCATGAAATGAAAAATGTCATTCAATCAAATAGCAGTGGAGACCAGATTAATATAAGTGCCCTTCCTTGGTTATTAACGGAGCAACAAAGCAATGTTATAAAAGAAGTCATATGAAAAATTTGATTTTCCATAGGATTTGCAGCAAACATAAACAATCTTATATCAAAGAAAAGTGAATTTGGGCCAGGGATGAAAACGCATGATTGGCATACCTTCATTAAGGTAATTCAAGTTCTTGTGTATTTACTATATATTTGTATAGTGTGCATGTACTTTTCATTGTATTATGTTAGAAAACAATGAAAAGATCATTTTATAATTATTGCAGTACGTTCTACCTCTATCTCTCCTAGACCACTTCGACAATAATGTCAAGCAAGTCATTTATGATCCTGGAAAATAAATGAGGTAAGTAGTGATGTTTGTTCAATTTGTTGTATAGATATTATATTTGCGATTTGTTTTACTTGTTATGTAATATATTATATATTATTATTTAAAGTCTTGTTTATATATTTTTGTGTCTTGAATCTCTTGTAGGTGCTTGTCATATAAAGAAATCCATAAAGAAGATATAAAATATTGGAAGAGAAAAAATCCTCATCTAATGTGTGAAATGCAAAAGTGTCTACCTTCAAAAAAATTTCAATGCACAAGAACACTACCTCATACACCAAGTTGAGGAAATTGAATTGTGTGGACCTGTACACACTAGATCAATGTGGATGGTTGAGAGGCACTTGAAATTTTTGAAGGGTTTGGTTCAACAAAGATCACATCCTGAGGGTTCTATGGTGGAGGGATATATGGTATACTAGACTATGGTGTACATTACTAAATATCTTCCTAAGTTTGCAGCAAAGATCCACATAGATTGCATTTGGGATCCCAACCCCATTAACAAATTTGAAGGGGAGTACTTGATGGGGAAAGGTAGATTGAGGAAAGTGAGAGGTAATTATAAGATGTTATTGTAGTTAACTAATTTTTAATATTCAGAATAAATCCATCGTAAGTCATCTATTTATTTTTTGTACAATTAGTCAAGAGTGGGATGCACTACATTTGTATATTGCAAACAATATTGATTAGTTGACAGCATGGATTGAATGATGTCAATATTTTGGTCGCACATTAACATGGGAAGGTGTGTCTTCATTGGTTAAAGAAGCTCATCATAATGGATATTCCAATATTACGCAAAGGGAAATTGATTTAGTATATGGTTTAAGAGATAAATAGGAACGTATAAATTTATTAATCACCCATATGTTTATCAACTCATGATGCAATAATTTTTACATGTTTGACATATTGCAGGTCAAACACCACAATGCTATGTGCTTCAATGATCATAAATTTTGCATCAAAAAGTTGGATGACACGAAGAAAAATTGTGATTCTGGGATAACTGTTGTCTTTACGGTGACAAATATTTCATCTAGAAATGACATACATCCTCAAGAGTCTCAAAATCGATACTATGGCATTTTGGATGATATACTTGAGTGTGACTTTAATTCCTTCAAATTAGTTATGTTCGTCATCAAATGGTATAGGCTACGAATGAATAAAAATGATCTTGATAGAACTGTTATTGAACGTGATGATGGATTTACAATGGTTAATAAAAGGTCATTTGAGCCAGTTGGGGATGAGCCCTATGTTCTTCGAATCCAATGTGAGTAGGTATTTTACTCAGAGGTTCCACATAAACCAGGTTGGTCATTTGTTGTCAGACATTATCCAAGAGGAAGGCCGATAAAGTATAATGTGATGGAAGAAGAAGATATCAAAGAAGTAGAAGATGATGTAGATGATGATCACGATTGATAATTAGTCGATGATTTTCCTGACGAAAATGTTCACGAAGAAGAAGAAGTTGATAATGATATTGATGATGGTGATGGTGATGGTGATAGTGATGGTGGTGGTGATGGTGATGGTGATGGTGATGGTGATGGTGATGGTGATGGTGATGGTGACGATGATGATGATGATGATGATGATGATGATGATGATGATGATAATGATGATGGCGATGATGATCATGATGCTCATGATGATGAGTTGGATGAAGAAGAAGATCAATGACATGTATGACATATGCAATCATTATATTATCTATTTAATATTGATTTATTGATAGAAATTTATTTGACTTATATGGTTACATAATTAATTCATTATGTGGACTATTTATTAGCTCTGTGATGGATGGTGATTTATGATATATATTTGATGGATTACATGTTTATGATGATACACATGTGATGCTTATGATGCTTAATTACATATATGATGATACATATGTATTTACTGTTTATCAAATTAAAAATGTAATGCTTATGATGCTAAATTGTTGGTGTTGATTTCATGTATCTATTTTCTGTGATGCTACCACCCTTGGCAAAAATAGGTAATTGACTATAGACATCGTCAACCCTTTACTTGAGGATCCTGCATAGTCTACATAAAGTAAAGGTGAGGAATAAAAAAATATACAATGATTATGATGACTTCATATTGTTCATGTTGTGTACTATGTAATTCTTCGTATACGTATCATGTAATTTTTAGCTAACATAAGATAATTGAATTACATATGCAGGAGCCTGAACCCCTTTGATGAGGATCCTGCACAGTCTAATGGATCAACAAGTATAAGTCAGTACAGCCAATAGAAATAGTTTATTTAAAAAAAATACTAGGAAAATAAACTTCCTCAATTTTTCAAACCTCGACATTAGCAGCAAATCTAATACAATTATCAACACTTGAGGCTCCAATTGGACTTATTCAAATTTAAATCTCAACATCAACTTTAGGGCCGACTTCTTCATCAACATTACCCTCATTTGCAAAATATCTCTCTCATTACCAACTAAATCTCTCATTTGATGGAGTGCAAGTATCACCAAATAGGTATTTGTCAAATGTGTCTTCCTCGAGTGAGGGAAATGTAGGAATAGAAGATGAAAGTGAGACATGTAGTAGATCTAAAATAGGGAGATCAACTAGAGGTCAAAAGATTAGAATAAATTCAATAAGTGCATGGAATTTTTCCTTTCTCAAGGGGGGTCATGTTCTTATGATGATGAGACCAAAAGCGACATCAAGGTTCCCTTGAGGTACAAACATGTACAGAAACAATGGTTACCCAAGGAACTTCCTCCAATAAATACTGATTTTTGTGTTAATGAGAGGATATATCACATAGTACCTTTGTCATTACATGGTTTGGGCCTATTTTCCATGGACGACATAAAGGTCTGTTACAACAAAGTTGCTGAATTGATGGAGTTTGTTGGACCTTGTTAAAATTACAAGAATTGGATGCAAATTGTTTGATATAAAAAAAGTATGCATAGTTATGCACTGTTAGCAAATTATATACAATAGAAAGATAATAATCAAAGTAAACAAGTGGTTGTATACATTGATGGAAGGCCAAAAGCAACAGGGAATATTGTAGGTTTTATAAATAGTACACGACCTAGGTCTACTAATAAGCAACCCAATTGCATATTTGAGGCGCGTGAGGGAAATTGTGTATTCGTATGTGCAATAAAATCAATAAGTGTAGGGGAAGAGCTACTAATCAACTATAATTTGAATCATATAGATACCAAAAAAGTTACTATCATGGGGTTGGTGCGTACTATATACCATTTAAACCAACCTCGAATTAATGACTCCAATATACCATTTTATTATTAAGTTTTTTTTCGAAGTCTATTGGTTTCATTTCACTAACATTTTTTATATTTTTTCTTTGTCATAGGATGAAATGGATCCATCACATAGAACAGAGAGGGATGTAGGTCCTGACACTTCTATCGACCAGGTAAACCTTGTAGTAGTTGTACAAATTAGATAGAAGCAAACTGTTACATTATTATATTCTTTTCTTGAGTGTTTTGGAGTAATTTTGATAGTGTTAATAATATTCTTGTCACAGACCGATGTTTGGGGAAAGGGAAAGGGACCTACAGTACCTCAGCACCTCTATAGGTATGTGGACTCAACAGTATTATGCGATTATGACATCGCATTTACCACAAACTCTATAGAAATGATGAAAATGTCTATTAGAAAAATTAATCGAGAGATTCTTTCTTTGGAATCCATGAGCCCTCACACTGATGAAATAAAAAACAGGGTGCGACAATTTATGCGAACAACAGAAAACTTGCAAGTAAATAGTAATCAAAGCTTTAATTATAACAAAAGTTCAATTATGTTTTATATTTTATTCTATTCTATGTCACTAAATAAAATATGTACATGTCATTTTTACATAATTTTATGCATCCTCGTCAACCTGGTGGCCATGATCAGGGTATTGCAGGTAGTTTAGGTGATGACCATGTTTTATACATTAAAACTACTCCTTCTTTGGACTTGTGAACTTGCTTTTTTAATGCTAGTGTTATTGATCATATATTTATTAAGTAGTTGATGTAGAGGGATTTATTTGATGCTCTTCATGACTGATCATTCATATCTTATGGAAACAAACCCCCTTACACATCCCTTCACTTGTTCTCAACAAACCCCCAACACATCCTTTTTCTAGATCCTTGACATGGATCAACCTCTCACTTCATCACTTATCATTTTTGAGAGCTTCATATTGTGATTTTTTCTTCACTATAAAATCACCTCTCACTATATGATACTCTCTCCTTTTAAAGCTCATCAAATTCTACTTGAGTTCAATTTCCAACAAGACAAGTTACATCTTCAAGCAACTCCATGTTAGCCTTAACATTGTGAAAATACCAAGTATTTCAACCATCATACCTTAACATATACTTACCCTTGTCCTCCAAGAGTGTTCTTTCACTGTCCTCATCTCATTAATGTCTTCTCCAACTACCCAAGAACTCATAAGCCGCACTTACTCATAGAATCCTTACAAATTCCAAAACTGCAAAATAAGGAACCCAAAATACCATTCATTATGACTGTCATGATCAAACAAGTAGATTGAAACTTTCGTGGCTTATTAATGTCCCTCATACTGGGGAAAGCTATTTAGATTTTTCCCAACCTTATTTAATCAAAACAGTCATATTTCAACCCATTGGACATCACTCAACAAAACAATATGGTTTGTTGTCCCAAAACAGGGAAAACGTTGTCTCAATCTGCTAGGGCACTAGTTTTCTTGATATTTGTACAACCATTCAACATAAGAACAATTCAATATGAAAGATACTTGAGTTGACAATAGGAAACCAAAATTTGAGAAGTTTTCAATGACTACATCAATGTATATTAACAAACCATTGTGACTGACCCAAAATTGAGGGTTTTGGACAGTTTAGAGAAAAAAAATTCAAACTCTCCTCATTCTTCACAACCATTTCTCTAACTTGGCACAAAACAAAGTTAATTCATTAAACTTCACCCTCCAATCCTTGATTAGATATTTTTAATCTATTTTCTTGATGAGAAGAAACTTGAAACAATACATGAAATGTGACTGTCATGAAAATTTGCAATTAACAAGTTCCAAAACACAAAATTTTATTGATTTTATCAAACCATAATACATTACAGTGTTCTTTAAGGTGCCTCCTTCCTTCTTCATGTACACTTCCCTCTTGTCACAAATTTACCTAACTTTGTCCTCCTTCATACTATTCTATCATTAAGATTAGCATTAAACACTTAATAAACATTCATATTTCTTTACAATTCTTAATAAAGGTTCATCCTTGTTTACAATTCTTGCAGTTTTTATATATATAATATTTTATATATTTAATGTATTATTCTTCAGGTGCTATCAATGTTCCTATGAAAAATATTCCTCATCCAAGGTTAGCCACACCTATATTGCCGACTGCAATGTCGACAACATGCAGAATGCAGACATCATCTACTGCACGTCATGTTGACTCACCCACTATTGGTAGATCCTTCTTTTGCTCTCTCTTTCATTATGTTTATATTTCCCTTGAAGCGTTCTTTCTTGGGGGAATTTCATAGTGGATTCATTTCTATAGTAGAAGATGCACATGAGGATGTGCCAGAGGTGACTACTACTAATAACATACCATCATTTCCTGGATCTTCTCATATTGCTAGTACGGGAACGTTGTAGGCCACATTGGTGGTGAGTGATGAAGAATTGATTCCCTTAAAGATACAAAAGGTTCCAGGTACTTTAAAATTATTATTATATATAGTCTAATTGTAATTTACTTACTGATCACTTGTTTTGGACTAATGATCCCATGATATTTTTGCAGGAAATGATATTTTTAATAAAAATCTTAATGACATTGCATTGCAGATATTTGGGCCGACCATACATAAAAGGTGGAACATCATATGTGACCTAGCCCTAATCCATTATTTTGATTTCATATCATTGCTAGAATAGTTGTCTTTTGATCCTTTTCTTGAACTATATCAAAGGTAGCTTCAATTTATTTCTAAATCTAACAAGTTTGTTTTTGCTTTAAAGGTGGAATGACCAAGAAAAAAAGTTAAAAGATGAACTAACAAACCATATGGCTGGGTTGTTCAGAAATGACACGTTCGACAAAACCAAGGTCCTTGAAAAAGATAACACATATCTAAAGTATGTGAGGGACCAATACATGACACATTTAGAGAAGAACGTAAAGTATGAGCATCCCCCCATGATTCCAGAGAGGGAGTGGACGAACCTAATTTTGGATGCAAAGGAGAGAATTGAAAGGAAAAAAGGAAATACACCACCAGATGCCAGAAGAAGGTATGTGATACTATTAAGAATGTAATTATGTACTAATTACTCTTTATATTTATATAATCTAACATATTTCAAAATTTTCATAGACTAAGTGACACATCAAAGGAAACCAAGGTAAGACAAGAAAAGCACAAGCAACACAAACTTGACTCTGGTGGTTATATGAAACTTGTCGCATGAATTGTAAGAATCAGTAAATGAAATATCGCATCAAAATATTTATAAATTGCAAACAATTTTTTTTATCAAACAATACAAGCAAAATTCATGATACTAGGCATACATCGAGATCACGAGTAGAGGGAAGAACAACTAAAGATGGGGGAAATGATGAACAAAATGATGCTCCACTTAGTTTTTACATAGCTTAAAAAAATGATTTTAATCTACCTTATTTGATAATGACTAATTTTTATGTATTAATGAATGTAATTATGTGCTAATGAATGTTCATGAATGATATGTGTTATGAATATTGATGAATGTTGCATGTTAATGAATTTTATGTGTTAATGAACATTGTGTGATAATGAATGAATGCTATATTTTAATAATGGATGAAAGAATGAATGAATGTTAGATGTTAACAAGGAATTTAGAGTGATGTTAGGGGGGGGGAGGGGCCAAATGAGCTTCCACCTTCACGTGGTTGGCCCTGTTAAGTAGACAATATTAAATTATTATTGAAACAAAGTGAAGCTCAACAAGATAACACACTTTTCAATATTTCATTATGTTGCACAGTTTTGGATTAAAGAAAAAGAAGGTTTTGAAGGGCCCCCGAAACCATTTACAAAATGATTCTAAGAGGATTAGAATAAGATAGAAACTTACAAAACAAAATGGGCTGCAAGGATGGGCATAGAAATTGGCAGCCTAAGAGACAACAAAATCCCAACCGGGCACAAAAAGATAGCAGAAAGACTAAACTTAGACACAGAAAGAACCAGCAACAAAAACCAACCCAATTACATTAGACTTCTAAGGGTCTCAGTGACCTTAGCCTCTAGGGAATTCATGGTGTCACCAACAGCCTAAATAGCATTATGATCCAAGTTCTGAAAGGCTACCTTCTTCTTCAATTTCCCTCAAGTCCTTTTGCAGGGTCCATCACCACTTTGAACCGCCTCAGCTTCCTCACCAATAACAACAACAACCTTATTCGGTTGGTCCAGACTTTTCACCATGGTGTTCATAACCATTGCTGATTGTTTAACATTTTTATGACTACTAACCATAATGGTCTTGAGGGTGTCCTGCATTTTTCTGTAGCCATCTTGAACCCGGTTGATGTGTTCCTCCATATTTTTCTTGAGCTAGTCAACCCCTTCCCTTGTTTTCTTGATATAGTCCATGGCCAAATTATTCTCATCCTCAGTCCAATTCCCATCATTGTGTAGACCAAGAGATGAACCAACAAGGAGGGAATCTATTTTGCTACCTAGAGCTCTTTGGTTAATCTGGATCTCTTTGAGCTCATGAAATAGCCACTTGAACAAACTGAAGGTGTCAATTGCATGATCACGAGCTAAACCCAATACATTTTCATAATCCTCCCTCTTATCATTTATCTCATCACTTTTAGGATTAAGGTCATCAATACCAACCACACCCATATTACTAGTCTCCTTAAAGGAAAGAGGAGAAGTCGGGACATTAGGGTTACTAGGGTTCTTATCAGCCTTGTTAGAAGAAGAGGGGGAGCCAATCTCAACCGGAGTAGAGGAGGAGGACATAACAATATTCTTGTGACCAAATGATTCCTTCCTTGATTTGAGTTTAGAGCTCGAAGGAGTTTCCACTTTATCTTTTTTTAGGGGAGGTGTAGTCTCCTCGGACCTAGACCCAGAATCGTCAATCTCAGAGTCTCCCACACTAGTCTCATCATTCTTAGAAGAAATATGGAAAAAATCCTTTGGGGAGGAAGAGCACGAAAAATGTGCATCAATTAGAACCAGCAAGCCTTCATGCACAATGGGAAACTTAGCAGGGCTCTTACAGTGGTCACTGAAATTAGCCCTAAGGGCAGACATGAGGCAGAACAGGAAAGATGTTTTCACCCCATGGCAGAAATGATTCATAATAACAAAATGGTGGCCATACACCCTAGTATACCAACCATCCAAAGTAAGATAACTCATAATTACCTTGAGAAGCTTTTGCTAGAAAGCTTTGATGACCGTAATATCATAGAAGCTAACCATCTTCTTGACAATTTTAGCCCACTCCTCCTCCTCCTTAGGGAAACCCTACATAGCTTTCTCCATATACACCCTCTCTCTATAATACTTCATGCCTTCCATAGATAACCCAATAAACTAAGCAATAAGGGCTTCATCTACCAGGACCCTCTGACCATGAAGAATAATCGAGCCATCATTCTAGTTTTTTGCAAAATACCTGGTAACATCTTGATTTCTCCCTTGAAGCCTCTCAATGTAATTAGTAAACCCACCTTTCTTCAAAATGCACCAAATATTCTTTTCATTCTTAAGCTGCATACAGCTAGGTGGCTCAATTCTCTTTCTAGCACCACCCATTTTCTCAGGCTCTCTGTAATTCTCTTTGCTGCGAATTTCCATATTTAAGGCAATACTCCAAAAAATGTATCAAATCACCCACAAAGCATGCAAAATAAATTCACATCGATTATTGTGTCCTCTCTGGCCACCTATCTCAGAATGGAAGGTATTGGCATTTCTAGAAACACACAAATTTATAATAGCACTAATAATCATTAACTTTACTCCCCTAACTTCGCTCGTGGAGTAGATACATCATAAGTTCAGAATCCAACCTGTCACCATGGGTTCAACAAAGCTGGGTCTTACACGTCACTCCCCTGTTGGCAAGGAAGTCAACAATCACATTGGCTTGTCTATAAATATGAGTGAACATACATTTATC
Organism: Cryptomeria japonica; assembly: GCF_030272615.1. NCBI lineage: Eukaryota > Viridiplantae > Streptophyta > Pinopsida > Cupressales > Cupressaceae > Cryptomeria > Cryptomeria japonica. Next base: position 534,565,802 of record NC_081408.1, read on the forward strand.
AAAGGTTTTAATAATGTCTTTGGATTTTTTCATCCAAATATCAACATTCCAAGCTGGAGTAGAATTTCCTTTAAGGTAGTTGATAATGTTCTTAGAACCCCCCTCGACCCAAACAGGCTTATAGTTGTTCTATTTTCCAAGTTTAAGACTTTGATAAGCCCCTATAGCTTCGACAACATTATTAGTATGTTTACCAAGAGGGATAACAATAGCAAAAATGAAGTTGCCATTGTGATCCCATATCTCTCCACCACAACCAGCTTGACTTGGGTTCCCTTTAACCACGCCATCAAAATTGATTTTGACCCAACCTTGGGGAGGAAAGTTCCAACTAATGTTGTCCTTGAGGTTGACTTTAGTGGTAACCATATGATGATCAAGATTCCAGCTCTTGACAACATTGACTTCATACTCCTTAAGGATGCCACTATGAGAGAGAACATTTGGGCTAACAACCAGGAGGTTATCAGAGATGGCTCTAGAATTTTTCTTGAAAACAATATCAGAAGGGAGATGGGTATCCTTGAAGATGCGATTGTTATGTTCTTTCCATAAGCCCCATGCCATATGAGGAAACACAAAAAGCCAGATCTTCTTTATGAAGGGATTTCTGGAGGGTGAATTCCATTGGTGGACAAAATCCTTAACAATTCCCAGTAAGGTCCAGTAAAGATCCAATTTATGATGCACCAGACTCCAAATATTAGAGGTTTAAGAGAAATGTAAGAACAAATGGTCCACAGATTCAGCAGCCTGCAAACACAAGTAGCATCTATTTAAGATAGCAAAGCCCCTCTTAACAAGATTGTCAGTAGTTAAGATTTTATTAAGAAAGAGGAGCCAAAAAAACATATTTACCTTAGGAGAAAGGTTCTTAATCCAAACTTTAGAACACTAAGACACATAAGGTTCCTTACAGGCATCCACAAAAGCCACATAAATCTTCCCATTAGGGTTGAATTTCTAGATTAGTTCATCTTCCACACTTTCCTCCAAGCCAAAAGAATTTAAGGAAATTTGCAATTGGGTAAAAGAAGGATTAATAGCAAGAAGATTAACCCACTTACCCTCCTTCCAATATTCAGCCAGCATGGGGCCATGAGAAGCCATATAAAGATCTTTTAAAGATCCCAGAGTAGGATCCAAAGCAAGTTAGTGATGCCCAATCCAAAAATTGTCCCAAAACTGGTTTTTTCTACCATTCCCAAGCTTCCAGTGGGCTCCCTAGCTAGCCACATCCCTAGCCTTGATAATATTGTTCCAAAGATAAGAACCAGTGGGGATCTGAGAAGAACTCAAAAAATCCTGCAAAGAATGAACATTAAAAAGATATTTATTATGACATAAGGTGCTCCAGTCAAAAAGGCTCATTCTGTTGCCCCCGTGATAGGACCCTGAGAAGCTCATGATTCGTCCCTTGGGTCCACCTGAAAACTCATTTTTGGGCCTCACGATCTTTAGAATCTGCATCACCCTAGTTATCTTTAGAGCCAACAGATCCTAGGGATCTTGAGCCATCTCCCTATGAACCCAGAAGGGGTCCGCCAGGGACTACAGAAGCATCACCTGAAATCCTCCCCGAAACCACCTAAAACCCTACCCTACGCACCATTTCATTTTTGGATGATAGATGATCATTATGTTGCACAGTTAATCTTATTGAATAATGTATATTGAATGTTAATTGCATGGTCCAACAGAGCCAACATGAACAACAACACCACAAGTTGTTAGGTATAATAAACTCCCATATTGTCTTGTATGTACACTAACACTATGAGTTGCTTCTAGTGCTGATATGCATGGCACGGCTGCAAAAGTTGTGAATATGCCTCATCCTTGTAATTTTTTTTATTAGTTGACATTTTCTTTAGCATTTTTTAATTTTCCTTATCATTTTAAGTCTAACCACTTTTATATGGAATTTATTGTTCTAGTTTTTTACTATCTGCCAGACATTATTGATACAAGGACTTGCATTGCATCCATTTTTTCAATTAGGTATTATAAAGGGTGGGTTGTATTTGTAAATGTCTCTTTGAGTTCATCCAAATTTTATAACTATTACCTCACATCTCATTATTGCTGCAACATGGATTATGGCCAACATAGGCTACGATTGCAACCTCTGGGTGCCATAGAGTCTCTTTGTTCTAAAAATTTTAGTGGACTATCAGGTACATTCCCTCTTTTGCACTCCAAATTGTAGCAGTCAATGCACATGACCAAATTTCCTTTAAAATCTAGAGGATAGTATTAAATTTTAAGTAATTAGAGGCTTCTGAGGTGTATTTGGCTAGTATTTATTTTTGTGGGATATGATGGTTGTGTTTTAAGTCATCTTAAGATGATCTCAATGAGTAATCATTTCACTAATGACATTTTTTCATTTTTCTTCATGAATGCTGGCAATTTTACAAGTTAAGAGACCCATTGGGCACATAGCCTTGTAAATTCATTACTTTGTTAATATAATACTTGATCTCTCTAACCAAAAATCATTATGTATAGTGATTATGATAGCCAATAGTTCTCATTTGATGATCATCTAGGTCAACTTTTGATCTAAAAGAAACTTATCACAAAAGGGGTTGTGAATTATCCTCATTCACAGTCAAACCTCACTATAGTTGAGATATCAAATCTTTCAATCATAGGAAAGATATAGAAATAGTAATGTAGATGTCAACTTGAAGAGAATGAGTAGTGACAATAGAAGTCATACAATGTTAACAACCAAGGGTTTCCAGTCAAACCAAAAGCCCTAGATCCATAGATGATACAAAGAGTGGTCAAATAACTCTCCACAAGTGTAGATAGTTAGAAAATCACAGTGATGAAGGTTTTTTAGTGGTGAGATAATCAAAACAATATGAGAAAACACTTAGATAAGAGATCATTTTTAAAAGATAACAAGGATGCCCTCATACTCATTGTATGTGACAATAAGGACATTCACTATTGCGAAGATAGTTGTGAGTAAGAATTTTTGTATCAAATCAATATAAATACTATCATATGCTTATTGCAGAAGCCATACACTTGAGCCAATATTCATAGTGATAAAGGAGCCTTTCAACGTTAGCAACATAGAGGATATATACTATCAAATTTTCAAACAGTGGTAGGCATGCATTCAAGGTAGCTCAAATAGAGGAGATTTGATAGAGCACAAGCCATGATATAAACCTAGAGACAAATCCCTATATCAGGAATAGTTAAGAAGGATAGCTAACAAGTTCTAATGATTTTCTTGAATTGATCAAAATATTGCTGCATTATTAGCCAATAGGCTACATTTTGTGTGGGGTTTTGACCTGAAACCTGTCTCATGCCATAAAAAAATTAATGGGTTGACGTGAAACTACAGGCTTTCAGTAGTCATTATATGATTTTTTCTATTATTTAAAGAAACAATTAAATAATTGTCAGAATTTTGATGCCCCCTATATTTGCACCGATGACTATGTCGTGGGGCATACAACATCCTCATCTATACATAGTTCCTAGTTGCATTCTGATGGAAATCAACAAAAACATTTGATGAGGATGTTGTATGCCCGATGACATTCTCTCAGCGGATGAGCGATCGGGGTAGCACATGTCGATGAAATCCATTGGCAGGACTTACACTAGCTATGAAGGGAACATTTGATCTTGTTGATAGCCGATGAGGCTATCGGTAAGACATACACCAATGGAAAAACCTCCATTGGTACATCAGCTATCGACAAGACATACATCGATAGAGACCTGATGTCTCCGGTGTTGTTGGGATAGCACATGCCGATGAAATCCATCGACAAGACTTACACTAGTAGCGAAGGGAACATTTGGTCTTACTAATAGCCGATGAGCTATCGGTAAGACATACACCAATGGAGACCTGATGGTTTTCGTCAGAATTCTGACATTGATGAGCATCGTTGGAGTATTCGACAATAAGTTTTCGATGGCGGTGTTTATCAGCAGTCCGACAAAAAAGAGTCAGAATTCTGATGAGCGGTCGTCAGAATTGAGCCCCAAATGTACTAGTGGGATAAGAATACTCAATTTTTGCACATGACGATTCTTAAACATAAGACATTGAACATGATCTCTTGTGTCTTTAAAGATGGAGTTAACATTGAAAAGGAAGATGATATTAGAAGCGAAGTGGTTCATTTTTTTAGCAACCTTCTCTTAGCTAAGGATGGATTGGATGAGAATGCACAACAAAGTTTTATTTAAGATATCCCCAGTATTTTGAATGCAGATCAAAATAATTTTTTTATCATCTATTCCCTCTTTTGATGAAGTGAATAAAGTGGTGTTCTCTTTTGAAGGTAATAAATCCCTAAGCCCAGATGGCTTTCCTATATTTTTCTTTCAAGTTTTTTAGAATATTGTGATCAAGAATGGGGTCAATGTTGTTAAGGAATTATCTGGGTCAAGGAATATCCTAAAGGAAATCAATTCTACCTTTATTGTTCTTATCCCTAAGTACCCAAGGGTGGATTTCATTGATTCTTTTAGACCCATCAGTCTTTGTAAAACTTTCTATAAGATTATCTCCAAATTCCTCACTTTTAGAATGTTGGGTATTATCCCACTTTTAATTTATCCCCAGAAAAGTGATTTTGTTCTAAGAAGACAAATCCTTGATTCCATTATCACCGTGCATGAGAATATCTACTCTTTGGAGGTTTATAAAAAGCAAGGGTTTTTGCTCAAACTTGACCCATGTAAAGCCTATGATAGTGTGGACTAGCCTTTTTTACTAAAATTTTTAAAGGCTTTTGGATTTATCGAAAGGGTCCTTCAACTAATCTAGCAACTCATATCCTCTTCTTCCTCAGTTGTTATTGTCAATGGTTCCCCTTCTCATTTATTTAAGGTTTCTAGGGACCTTAGAGAGGGTGACCCAATTTCTCCTATCCTATCTATTTTGATGGAAGAATGTTTGGGAAGGTATATGCACAAGTTGGTGAATGAAGGTAACTTGAAAGGCCTTAAGCCTTCCTTGGCAGCCTTGGTTTGCTCTCATCAACAATTTATTGATCATACTATTCTGATGGGAAGTTCGACCATGGGGAAGAAAGAGTTTTGAAGAAGACCTTAGATCTATATGAAAAGGCATCAGGACAACAAGTCAATAAGATTAAGAGCACTCTCTTTTGTTTCAATACCCTAGATCAAAGGTAGAAGAAGATCGCATCCATTCTAGGTTGTTTGATTGGTGTTCTCCCCTCTATTTATATTGGGCTCCCATTATTTTCTAAGCCCCTTGATGCTTTCTAGAACTCTCTCATTGATAGGTTCAATAGGAAACTGGCTAGATGGAAAGGGGCTCTTCTTAGCCAAGCAAGGAAGATTTAGCTCGTTAAATCTTCACTTCAGAATCAACCAATTTATGCTTTTATCTTGTTCAAAATCCCTTCCAAGTTTGCTGACATTATTGAGAAGATACAAAAACATTTCGTATGGTTAGGTATCGAGGAAAGAAAGAGGATTTTGCTTATTGCTTGGGAAGCTATTTGCAGACAAAAGAGATTGGGAGGCCTTGACCTTAGGAATATTAAAAATTTCAATAAAGCCCTTTTGGCAAAACAAATTTGGAGATATTTTTTTGATTTAAGAGAATGGAATTCCATTTGGCATAGAAAATACTTTCATAGTTTCATTTCTCTTAAGGTTTTTCTTCAATCTCATAATATCCCTCTGGGATCTAGTTTGTGGTATAATTCCATTAAAGCCAGGGATGTTGGAATGAGGGATGCGAGCTAGAAAGTTGGAGATTGCAAAAAGGCCTTATTCTGGAAGGATATTTGGCTTTTTTAGGAACCTCTTTGCAATTTCTCTTCTTTTCTCCCTTTTATAGAAGATTGCAAGGTCAAATTTGGTCAGTTTATTAGAGATTTTTGGTAGGAGGGCCAATGGGTTAATCTTGGTCAAATAAATGAAGCTCTACTTCCCCTTCAATTGTCTCTCAATTCTTTTTCTATGGATCAATCTAGAGTGGAGGATTGTTTTGTCCATAGATTTACTCCTTTAGGGATTTTTTTCATCTCTTCTATTGTTTCTCTTTTGTCTCAATCCAATTCTTCGCCACCCCTATTGGCTAAGGCTTGGGTGAAGAACCTTGTCCCTAAGATTAATATCTTTTTTTGGATCCTCCTTTAGAACAAGCTATTAACAATGGAAAATTTATATAAAAGAGGCTTTTTGCTTCCAAATAGGTGCTATCTTTGTTTGGCCGAGGCTAAATCTTCTCCCCATATTTTTCTTCATTGCTCCTTTTCTTGGGATATTTGGGATTAGGTTTTAAAGCATTGCAAACTTTATCGGGTCTTTCCTGAGTCTATTCTTGAATTTTTTTATCAGTGGAAAGTGCCCTCTACCAATCAAGTCATTCGATTATTGTGGTCTTTTATTTTCCCTCATGTAGTGTGGGGTATTTGGAAAGAAACAAATAACAAAATATTTTGGGAAGTTTCTCTTTCGGCTGATATTATTTTTTGAAAAATACTAAGGGCCATTGAAGATAACATAAATTTTTTAGATAATCATCTTATGAGGGGGGAGAAGCAAATATGTTAGGCTATGACTATGAGGTATCTAAGGAATGGCAATTAAAAATTGACATCTCAAAAGCTACAAGACTTGTTAAAAAATATAAAGAGGGTGGTGTTCTAGAGCTTTCTCCCTGAGGGATGGAAAAAAATCAATTTTGGTGCGGCGGCCAAGGGTAATCCTAGGGATGAGAATGCCATGTTCATATCAGCGATGTCATTCCCCACGGGTAATTAGATCAACCACCTTACTGAAGACATTGGAGCCTATTAGGTCTTATTTCTTGCCTATTAAATTAATTGAATAAAAGTTTGGATTGAAGGGGAATTGAAACACTTCCAACACCTTTAATAGATGTTCCATATTCTCTAAAAAATTTCATTGATCTAACATCATATCCCTTGAGATTTAATAAACACGTCTTTGTCACCAGTCATATGATTTGAACATCTTGAGTCAATGATCTATGTATTTGGTTCTATCTTAGCATGCAATGCAGTCCTGATTGATTACCCTTCTTCATATTTCTTTGATGTATTCTTCTTTTCTTCTATTGCCAAAAACAACGATTCTTCATTTGATTCATCATCAAGTTCATATTCACATGTATATACCTCTATAGAACATAAGCCATTTTTCTCTTTTCTATTAAATTTGCATCTTCTAGTTTTATTTTTCATATCATCATCATTCAATGTCTTATAGTATTCCCTGTAAGTGTAGTGAGAAGCATAATTTCCAATCCTACCACTAGAAAATATGTTAGAGGTAAATTACCTTTGTATTTTCCAATTCCTCACTGCAATCTTCTCACAACATTTTCTTTAGCTTCATCCAAATCTCCACTACATTCTATATCACCATGTCTTGAAATATCAAATGTTGATTCTTTATTTTCTCTTTTCTCTTCCTCCATTTCTGAAATTTCAAAGGCTACTAAGGTACTGATAAGCTAATCAATTGTATACTTAAAAAACTAATTTCTTGTATAGAAAACCTTATTGCTTTGTAGGATTTCAGCAAGATCAAAAAGATCTTTTGAACAATGTCAATTTCGTCTAAATGTCCACCAACAACTCTAATACCATCAAGAAGTTTTGTTAGTCTATGAGTGTAGTTCTCAACACCTTCATCTTCAAGAATTCTCAAATATTTATACTTCTTCTTTATATTCATTAGCCTAGTCTATTTCATCTTTGGATCTCCTTCAAATTCCAAACGTAACTTGTTACATAGAGTTTTATCTTCTTTCAATCCTTTTACTCTTCCAAACACTTAATCACTTATACAACTAATTATAGTTCTAGCCTTCGCATTAGTCTCCTTTAACTTTATCTCATCTAGAATCTGAGGACCACCATGTGGAGGTGTATATCTGATCTAAATTATTTCCCTATTCCATTTTCTCCTTCTTCTATAGAAATTTTGTATCATCAATGATCGAATCCTTATAATGCACATCCTATGTCATATCAGATCTACCTCAAGCAGTTAAGCTTGCTCAAGAAGAACCTTGCTCTGATACCAATTGTTGAACCCAAGGCAAGACTGAAAGGGGAGGTGAATCAATCTAAACAAAAATTAATGCAACACATAAACAATTAATCAACAACACATATTCAACTCATGAACACCAATATTTTCTACATGGAAAACCCAAACAGGGAAAACCATAATGAGGCCTTGCCCACAAAATATATCCACTATGTATATCAAATTACAAATAATGAACTCACTACTCCAAACTTTCAAACCAAGGCTAACTTATCTTGAGGCGATATACAAAAAGAGGAGCAAACTGAATGCTTATTACAACAAGGCAAAATTAAAAAGTAATTTAAAAAGAAGAATCTCTTGATCATGAAGCTATCCTTGAACTTTGCATCTATTAGGATAACTAGTGGACAACTAAGAGGGGGGGGTGAATTAGTTGTCAACAGATTCTATGAATTAAAGAAATTAAAACCTTATACTAGAATAACTGATAAAGCATTAAAACACAATTGTAAACCAGAGAATCAATACCATGCATCCATAGCACATAACACCATGATTTATATGTGGAAAACCTGATAAAAGGAAAAACCACAGTGGGAAACCTTACCCACAGTCAAATGATACTTCTAGAAAAAGTATGTGATTACAAAAGGGACCTACACATCTAGGAAGGCACACTGCCTAGAGAGCATTGCTCATCACAATGGAATCTCACTGACTACAAAAAGTTAACCACCTCAAAACATTCAGACAACAATCTGGAAAGAGGAAATGCCTATGATAGCATCCAACATGCCTGATTACAGTCCCAGTTAAGCTCAATATTGAAGGTCTTAAACCTCTTGCATAAACCCAACTTGATCACCTATGATCGAACAAATCCTCTGCTTAAATGATGATTACATTATTCGCTCCTAGCTTATGATCTTCAATGAGATCTTACATATATTTATACAAACCCTGGACCTAAACAATTAGGTTAGCCACCCAAATTATAATTCAATAATCCATTACATAATTCCGAAATAAAATCATAAAACATGTCGGCCTGAGGCCAAACAAATATCATCCAACCAATAAAACATCTCAGAAGCGCATTAGAAAGATCCATCAACACGTTTCATGAAACTGATCTATAACCTAGATAGCACCGGACCTAAATTAGATTCACAGATGCCAAAGAAATGACTCCAATAAGTTGAGGCATGAACACAATCACCATCAACATCCTGAATCCCTTATAGAAGTTGCACCAACACCACTTATGCATTATATCAAAGATCTTCAATAAAGCTTTGGCAGTGAAACCCTTACTGGGCCTAAAAATAGGCTTACTAGAACATAAGATAGCATTTGATTAACAAATCAATACCAACTAACTAAAACATACTTTAGAAGCATATGAAACATTCATACAAACTTATTCCATCATTTAGATCATACCGGAAACAATCAGCTGATAATCTTTTCAATCCAATCCTTCTATCAGAATCCGGTAAACAACCATAATAGCTAGTGTTGCCATCAATGACAAAAAATCAATGTAACACATAATCAATTCCTTCATATTGTCAACAATCTCCCCCTTTGGCATTGATGGCAACACTAGATGTGAAAAAAATCCAAGTTCCAAGAAATGTCAACAATCTCCTCTAAAGGATATAGTTATGAAGCTCTGAACCAAGAGACCAAATACCATCAAAATCCCCTTGAGGAGTGCAATCACTCTGAAAAACCAACTGAAAAACTAATGTTGATTTGAAAAACTTGTCCCTTTCATATATATCTTTGTCATCCACATACATCTCTCTGCCCTTAATGTCAATTTCTTGTTTTTCACATATATCTCTCCCACTTTGACATCAATGCCAAAGATATGACATAGACATCAAATAGAATATTAAGTCTCTAAATCTCAAGGCTGACTACTCCCCCTAAGTAGTAGCATTATTTCATCAACTCAAAGCAAAAGATAGCTTTGATAATGCATAATGGGCTGATGCACATCTGCATCATTTAAGTCTCTATCGGAGGGGTAGAAACCCCCAATATATTTCTCAGATGCTCAAATGATTCCCAGGACAAAGGTTTAGTGAAGATGTATGCTATCTATTCTTTAGTATTCACATAAACTAATCTAACTTCTTTTTCTTCCACCTTTTCCTTCAAAAATTTATACTTGATTGATATGTACTTAGTCTTGGAGTGAAATACTAGATTCTTTGATATGTCAATAGATGCAGATTTATCACAACGAATAACAACTAGATCATTAGAACTTAATTTTATATCCTTCCACCTTTTCCTTCAAAAAGTTATACTTGATTGATATGTGCTTAGTCTTGGAGTGAAATACCAAATTCTTTGATATGTCAATAGATGTAGATTTATCACAATGAATAACAACTAGATCATTACAACTTAATTTTATATCCTTCAACATCTTCTTCATCCATAGAACTTGAGTGCAATTAGTTGCTTCTGTAACATTTTTAGCTTCAATAGTAGATAAAGAAATGCATGACTGTTTCTTGCTGATCCATGAAACCAACTTCTTTCCAAGAAACAATGCTCCACTGGATGTTCTCTTCTAGTCACCAACATCACCTACCCAATTTGCATATGTATATTCACATAAAGTAAAGTCATCATCTTTAGCATACCATAAACCATATTCAATTGTTCCTTGCAAATACCAGAATATCCTTTTTACTGCACTTTCATGATTTTCTCTTGGATTACTCTGATATCTTTATACAATACTGACAACATTCATTATATCTAGTCTAGTCTGAGTTAAATATAGAAAACCACCAATCATGGATTTATATCTTGTAGGATTTACTGGATGGGATACATCTTTAATTGACAATTTTTCACTTGTAACCATAGGAGTACTAACTAGTTTGTAATTTTCCATACCAAACTTCTTCAATAATTCTCTTAAATACTTAGTTTGGTAGATAAAGATGCCTTTGTTAGTCTGAGTAATCTACAAACCTATAAAAAATCTTATTTCTCCAATTATAGACATTTCAAATTCATTTTTTATATTATCAAAGAATTCCATGCACAATTTTTCTTCACCTCGAAAAATCATATCATCAACAAATATTTCAATAATCAGAATATCATCATTAGTGATCTTATAATATAGGTTACTATCAGCATTAAATTTTGTGAGACCAAGCTTCAAAAGATACTTATCCAACCTTGCATACTAAGCTCTGGGAGCTTGTTTTAATCCATATAGGGCTTTCCTTAATCTACAAACCATGTTTTTATCATCTGTCAATAAAAATCCATCAGGTTTCTCAATGAAGACTTCCACTTCAAGTTCTTCATTCAGAAATGCACACTTAACATCCATTTGATAGACCTTATTGTTCTTATAGGCTACATAAGCAAGAAATAGTCTAAAAGCTTCCGTAGACACCTAAAAATTGCACAATGAATTAAGTGAATTTTATTCATTTAATTATTCTTAATTATTCCCATTAATTAATATCCCTATCCTTCTAATCACCTATTAATTAAATTAAGATTTAATTAATATACCCTTCTTCTATCTAGGCCATTTAATTAAATCCCCCTTCTAGCCCATTTAGTTAAATTTACATTTAATTCAAATCCCCCTTATAGCCCATTTAATTAAATCCCCCCACTTGCAAAATCCTACAAATGCAAGTTGCAACCACAATTGAAATAAATTAATTTTATTTTAATTAAATTCTATTTTCCTCACCCACTTGCATTTTCCTACATCTCTCACTTGTCTCCTAATCCCCCCTTCTAGATTCTTCTAATCAATTCTGATTTAGCCTAATCCATCTCCTAAATATTGTCACATCCCTAAGCAAAGAGAAGTCACTTCTCAAAGTCTCCAAAGTATTTGAAAACCATTAAAGGCTTTATGTATTCAACAAGTTAACCCTCAAAGTCTTACTAACCATTAATGGTTAACTCAACCTTCTTGCATGATTAGAGACTTTCTCTCTAACTCAACCCTCATCTAACCCAAGGGTCTCATCAAGAATTCATTGCTTTGACCATGGTTATTCCTTTAACCCTTGCACAAGAGTTTATCCTTTGGGTAAAAGCTTTATCCAATGGATAACCCTAACCTAACCTTATACCTTACCCCCTAAGGTAACCATGAGGTCTTCTCAAGCATTTAATGCTTCTTACATCTCCTCTCAAGCAGTCTTTTGTTGACAATTGTCACCATTTCATTGGTGAGAATAGTAAACATGGATTGATAACTTTCAATCCTAGCCCTTGTTAAGATTATTCAATCTCAACTCTCCATTGCCCTATTTTCCCTATAAATAGAGCCCATTCCTTCTTCAAAACAATCAAGTCTTTGTGCATCAAACTTATAGTCTCATAATATTAAACATATTATCTCTCTTTGATAGAATAGCATTTTAGATCATTTTGATAGCATTATAATCTTAGAAATATCATGTTAATCTCATATCATGTTAGCTCTATCTTAGTATCAATTTCATACTAGTTTAAGCTTCATATCAATATCTTGCATCCTTTCATAATCTAGTTTTATATCTAAATAATCACTAAGATAATGGTTGCATTCCACTTAGATCTTAAAATCATTTAAATCTCATTCTTTAGGTTGTCATCTTAAAGAATCAAGTGATCTTCTAAGCTGAGAGACACCTTGAATCTTTAAGATCCTTGGAGATAAAGGAACATGGAATGATTTTAAAGAGTTTATATTCATTTAACTTGCTTTGTTTGGATTTATAACCTCTAATGCAATGTTTCATGTGTGTGTTTAAATTGTTTTCTCCTATTACAGGCTGATACCACATTTTCTAGCATACAGCTTCAATTCTAGCTACCAATGCAAAAGTTTCACCATAGTCAATCCCTTCCTTCTGAGAATATCCTTTGTAGACCAATCTAGCCTTGTTTCTTACAACTTGTCCATCCTCATTTAGTTTGTTTCTAAAAACCCATTTAGTTCCAATGACATTCTTGTTTTCAGGTCGGGGAAACAAAGTCCAAGTATTGTTCTTTTCTATCTGATCTAATTCATCTTCCATAGCTTTCATCCAACATTCATCTTTACAAGATTCAATTACTGATGCTGGTTCAATATGAGAAATGAGAAATAACTCTTCATTTTCCAATCTTCTTCTTGTCATAACTCCCTTATTTTTATCTCCAATGATCTAATTTTCAGAATGATTTAACCTTACATACTTTGGTGTTTTCTGATTTTTAGGTTCTTTGTATAACTCTTCAGTTACAGTTGAGTTTTCTGATGATGTTGGGGTAAATGGTTCAACATTTTGTTCTAGTACAGGAATTACCAAATCAGTTATGATTATTTCCACTACTGGTTCTCTGTCATAAGTTTTATCTTGGTCTTTGTGCTGCTCATCCACCTTCACATTAGTGCTCTCCACAATTTTCTGCAATCTTTTGTTATAACATCTATATGCTTTTCTTTTAGTTGAATAACCAAGAAATATTCCTTCATCACATCTAGGGTCAAACTTTCCAATAGAATCACCTCTTTTATATAACACTTACTTTCAAAGATTCTGAAATACTTAAGAGTAGGGGAATGACTAAACCATAATTCATAAGGTGTCTTACCGTTATTTCTTTTGATATGAACTCTATTGAATGTATAAACTATTGTACTTACTACTTCTCTCTAGTAGATATGAGGCAATTCAACTTCCATCATCATGGTTCTGGTTGCATCCAAAATGGTTTTGTTCTTTCTTTCCACAATACCATTCTGTTGAGGTGTCCAGGGTGTAGATAACTATCTCCTAATGCCATTTTTTTCACAATAGCTATTGAATTCACCGGATGTGAATTCACTACCTTGATCTGATCTCAGACACATGATTTTCATTCTCATCTCTATTTCAACCATATCTTTAAAGATATTGAATTTCTCAAAGGCTTCAAATTTCACCCTTAGAAAAGTAACCCACATCATTCTAGAATACTCATAAATGATTAACATGAAATATCTATCTCCTTGAAAGCTTCTTGTTCTAGTAGGACCACATAGGTTAGTATGAATCAAATCAAGAATATCATTAGATTTATCAGGTATGCTCTTAAAAGAAGTTCTGATTTGCTTATCCATTTGACATTCTTTACATACCGGATTATGAGGCTTCATAATCTTAGCCAAGTCTCTAACTTCCTTAGTTGAACTGATTTTACAATGCAATCAAAATTTACATGACATAACCTCTTATGCCATAGCTAATTTTCATCAATATGTGCAATCAAACATTTTTTTCCACCGGAGTTCAAATGAGAGATGTTACCTTTTGTCTATGTACAGGTTGCAATCTCCAATCCTGATTTGTTAATAATTTTGCACTTTCCATCCTTGAATTGTAATTAAAAACCTCTATCTATCAATTGTCTTGCGCTCAAAAGATTATGCTTCAAACCTTCAACATAATAGATATTTTTAGTGTTATGCTTACCATCCAATGAAATGATTACTCTTCCTTTGATGATGCATGCTTTGTCATTACCAAATCTAACTTGACCACCAACAAATTCTTGTAGGGTAAGAAACTTTCTTTTATCTCTTGTCATATGATGAGAACATCCACTATCGATTACCCATTCATCTTTATCTTCAACTTTTCATGCAAGGGCCTTTTCCTGATTGTTGACAACTAGTTTCAGATCATCATCCTTTATAGCATAAAATACCCATTATCTTCCATTGTCAGATCCACTACCTAAAACTACTGTTGGTTCTTCCTCTAAGTCATCAATTACTCCTTCCTCATCAACATAGTAGCATGATTTGTTTTTCTTTCTCCTATACTTATGCTTGATCTGATAGTCAGGGTCAGGCTTAAAGGATCTTCTTGCTTTTTCTTCCAATTTTGAATTCCTTTCAGGACATCTAGATACAAAATGACCTATCTTATTACATGAAAGACATTTTAAAGGAGATTTTCTTTCACACTTACTTCCTATTGGACCTTTAGGTGTTCTTCTAGAAAATAGGGCTTCAAGTTGCTCAAGCTCTTCATCTTCTTTCCTCATCTCTTCCAATTTATTTGCATATAAAAATTTCCAATCTTGCTCTCTGGTTGATGATGTAGATGCCTTAAATGTAGTATCAATCTTTGTAGCTCGTAGAGGACCAAATTCTTCAAGCTCGAAAGCAGATGTCTTCCCAACAAGAGTATCTCTATTGACAGAAGAATTAGGCATGGTTCTTAGCTCATTATTTGCAGTTACCTTCATCTTATATGCTGGTGGAAAAAGCCTCAATACTTTTAAAACAATATCTTCCTTGCTCAAAGATCCACCACATCATTGAATTCCTAATACAATTTCATTTACCCTTTCCATGAATGCATAAATTCTTTCATCTTCCTCTACATTCAAGCTTTCATATCTTACCTGGTAACATTCAAGTTTTACAATTTTAATAGTGGGATCACCTTCATTCAGAGTCTCCAACTTGTCCCATATATCTTTTTATGATTATTTATATGATAATCCCATGATCTATTGGTCCGATAAGGCACTTAAGAGGGCTTCTCTATCTCTACAATCATTTTCAATGTTCTTTTCCAAGTCTGCCGGTGTAGGATTGCCAGATTTTGGATCATGAGGAGTGTAACCTTTCTGAGTTATCTCCCAAATTTCCTTTCCAATGCATCTTAAATGAGTCTCTATCAAAATTTTCCATACTCCATAGTTTGTTCCATCAAGCCTAGGGGTGTCCTTCTGGTAAATAGTAGATGAACTATTGGCTTCCATAGGGTCTTCCTCAAGTGGTTAAGCTTCAGCAAAAAGAGGACCAATCTCTGATACCATTTGTTAGGATAACCAATGGACAACTGAGAGGGGGGGTTGAATAAGTTGTCAATAGATTATGTGAATTAAAGCACTTAAAACCTTTTACCAAAATAGCAAAAAATAGATACTAGAATAACTGATAAAGCATTAAAACATAATTGTAAACTAGAGAATCAATACCATGCATCCATAGCACATAACACCATGATTTATACGTGGAAAACCCGATAAAGGGAAAAACCATGATGGGAAACCTTACCCATAGTCGGATGATACTTCTACAGAAAGTATGTGATCACAAAAGGGGCTTGCACGTGAAGGAAGACACACTACCTAGAGCGCACTGCTCATCACAATGGAGTCTCACTGACTACAAAAGAGGTTAACCACCTCAAAATATTCAAACAACAATCCAAAAAGAAGAACTACCCATGATATCATCAAACATGCTTGATTATAGTCCCGGTTAAGCTCAATACTAGAGGTCTTAAACCTCTTGCATAGACCCAACTTGATCACCTATGATCCACCAAATCCTTTGGTCAAATGATTATTACATTATTTGCTAATTTCTTATGAATCTTCAATGAGATCTTACATAAAATTATACAAACCCTAGACCTAAACAATTAGGTCGACCACCAAAATGATAATTCAATAAATCCATTACATAATTCTGAAATAAAATCATAAAACATGTCGCCTTGAGGCCAAACGAATATCATCCAACCAATAAAACATCCCAGAAGCGCATCAAAAAGATCCATCAACATGTTTCATGAAACCGGTCCATAACCTAGATAGCACAAGACCTAAATTGGATCCTCACATGCCAAAGAAATGACTCCAATTAGTCAAGGCACATACACAATCACCATCAACATCCTGAATTCCTTCTAGAAGCCACACCAACAACACTCATACTTTATATCAAAGATCTTCAATAAAGCTCTGTCGGTGAAACCCTTACCGGACCTAAGAATAGGCTTACTAGAATATAAGATAGCATCTGATCATCAAATCAATACCAACTGGCTAAAACATACTTCAGAAGCATATGAAACATTCATACAAACTTATTCCATCATTCAAAGCATACCGAAAACAATCAACTGATAATCTTTTCAATCTAATCCTTCTACAAGAAGTCGATAAACAACCATAACAACTAGTGTTGACATCAATGACAAAACATCAATGCAACACATAATCAATTCCTTCATATTGCCAACAAAATCAAGTGACCAACATCAACACACATAACTCAGACCTCATCTATCAACACTCTATCTCAAACTTCTACCACAATCTCAAACAAATCATATATCTTTCAATCACAAGTCTTCTTCTCTACTCTTCACCAAATTTTGTTGACATTATTCACACTTCCTATCACTCTCTTCTTCTCTATATACACTCAACTTAGTCACATACATTCTTTATATACAAGATAGATCATGAAAGATTGAACCAAGTCACCCTGAAACACAATACACCTTTCAAACCAAAAATACACATGTTGATCCACTCCAGTAGAAAGAGGACGACAAAACATCTCTTCCAAAGATCAATCAACTGATCTGTAATCACTAGAACATAACCAAAAACATACCAGCACACAACATGTGTCCATATAAATAATTAATGACCAAAACACATCCTCCAATAAAATTCACTCTTATTGGGATCTCCACATGCTTTGGTGAGACCCATAACACATTAAATTACCTTTCACAAATCATATCCAGAACAAAAAGATAGGATTAATGCTTAGGATTACTATATATCATGGATAGGTTTTGAATAATGCCACAATATCTGGAGAACACAAAGATATTTTTGGAACACAAAACTATCGCATCCATAATACCAAAAATATATCTAGAGAAGATAACAATATTAAACAATATTAGCAACACTTTTGGGACTTGAACACTTCAGGAACAATCAATAAAATAACTATAACACCAACACAACAAGATATCTCTACACCACAAACTTTCTAGACCAACAACTATTTGGAACAACAAGTTTGACATGAATGACAACCACAACACCACATACTTCTAACAATTTAAGCTTCATTATCAGATTTTAAAGTAAAAAAGTGTTTAAACACTTGGGAATTTCAAAGCCTTATTTTAAATTTTAAATATTGCAAATTTTTATATAACTAATATATTCTTGAGCCTTGTACAAAAGGAGAATTTTTCCATCAAGTTTGATGAAGAGGGAGAAATGAAGTGTCCTAGAATCACATTTGCTTAAATTTAAAAGAAGAATTTATTTTAGTTTTCTAGGAAGTAAAAGCCACCTCCAGCTAAAGGGTAAAATGATAAGACCCAGATAGGGGCAAAATTTTAGAAGTGCAAGGTCAAAATCTAGAAATCTAGGTTGAGTTAGAAAAAAATCTATTCAAAACCTCTATAATGTGCAAGAAAATTTTCCTCTAGTTAGTCCATGTCACATTTCGATTGAGAGGAACTAGATCCTTAAGACCATTATTACTAAAATAGTCATTAAAGTCTTGTATTTTTTTCAAGGAACTATCCCTCCAAACTCATCCTTAATAAACAATATTGTATTAAAATTTCCACCAAGGATGAAAGGGTCATCTAGATAAGTTAAAGGACTAGTGATAAAGAGTCCTACAATAATTTCTTTCCTATTATTGAATTGGGACCATATATATTCATCAAATGAAAGGAGTACTTGTAGATAGAAACTTTAGCATTGATGTATTTTTCTTTATCTTGAGTTATCTATACCTAAATGTGTTTAGCATTCCATAAAATTGCAAAACCTCTTGAAGAATCCAAGGAGGAAAAGAAATGCAATTCCATTTCTTCCATTTTCTGAATGGTTGAGACTTATTTGCCTCTAAGAATTTAGTATCTTGTAACAAAATCAAATCCACCCCACAGGATTCCACTTGAAACTTGATAAGGTTTCTTTTGTTAGGGGCATTCAATCCCCTAACATTCCATTTAATATTCTTCATGGCTATAATGGACAACAACAAGTTCTCCATGGTCTCATCTTGTCATCCAAAGTTTTTTGAATCATTGCTTTGATTTCTTCATCGATTTTTGTAACTTTTTAGATGCCTACCTCCTTTTCCTTTTAAATTTTTATGAGGGAACTTCTTATTAAAACTTAAAGTAGTTTGATGAATAGAAGATTTAATTGAAAAGTCTATATCAAAGTCATTTAAACACACTTGAATTTTTACAACCTCTGAATCTTCTAGGGGAAATTGTATATTTGAATAACATCAAGGTCTACGTGAGTTTCATCCTCCACAAAAGCACCAACTGGCTCTTATTCTACAATCTCTAGTGTACCCACATCTTCGTTTTCCACCTCATTTGTAAGGTCTTAAATTTTTGAGTGCATGCTTTAAGAAGCATTTCCTCCAAAAAATAATCCAAATCCCTTGCTAAAAAGGATCCTTAAACTCTAATAGAGTAAGGTATGTTGTTTTGTTACGGTCTTGCAAGACACTTTCAAACCTTTGAAGAGAATTACACAATGGAGAGCTAAATGGTATTTCAATAAATAGGGGAGACCAAATTTAATTATAAATAAGTCATTTATTGAGATTAAATTAATATATAAAACTCTATTAGGTGTGATGTTTTATGAAGGTACAATGTGGAAAATGTCTTCTTGTTAGAAAGAAACCTATATTCCATTATCCATAGACTTTAACTCAAATTTACATCAATAATGTGCACTATTAAAGATAACCATGTTTTGGATGATAGAAGACAATAGAAAATATTTCAAAGAGGCATGAATCTAGATTCTATTTTTATAGTGTTAGTGAATAGATTTTTGCCTTTCTTCAAATTAAATTATTTCAAACTTTGTCGCCTTCTTCGAAAGACAAAAGTTCAACTAAATAGTTGGGTAAGTGTGACATACACCACTTCCCTTTGAAATTTTGATAGGTACAGCTCCCTCCATTAGTTATTCATGGAATAATCTAATTAAATTAAACTGATATGCTTTTAACCTGAAAGCACATAAGGCTGCCTACTTCATTCTTGGATGAGAGGCTAAGGTTTTACAAATATTTCAGAGGACACTATTCTTCAAAACGCTTCTACATGAAAATCGGTAAGTGATTGAAACAAAGTTCAGAAACACCGATTCAACACTTGATTAAAAATAGGTAAGAGAAATAAAATCTCTTTTCAAAACATAAATCTTTTAAAAACACACAAAAAGGAATCTCGGAATAATAACAACATTTTCCATCGAAAAGGTGATCACAGTCGTTTAATTAGATTAATATTTGCAAAGAAATACCATCCCATAGATTCAAAACTCAAAGGTTTTTCTTCTCCAAAGCACATATGATCTTTATATATATATTTCATGCAACAAAGACACAACAAATACATGTATATGTTTTTTCCAATTTCAGATTTTGAAAAATTGATGACTTCCTTCCAACAAAAACAAAACTTCTAAAAACCAAAATCTAAGTAAACTATTCTAACCAACCCCTTTTATATCTATCTTAATCTAATTTATAATAGTCTCTTTAGAACAAAGGAGGTCTCCCTCAAAACTCGACCTCCTTCGAATCAGTTATAAAAACCAACAGAGTATTTTTGGGACAGATGTCCCGAAGTCATTTGCAAGATTAAGAAAAACACATAAAATAAAAACAGAGCACTATCCTCATGCTACGCTTCTTCTCCATCATCATCCTCCCCTCCACTTTTCTGGGCATCGTGGGCGGTTGCAAGCTCCTAAATTATGGACTAGTTTGGATTTTTCATGGCATTGATCTTCGCTTTTGCGGCTTCTTTGTCCCATCTATGCTTCACCATTTTCTTGGCATTCTTAGGCAACTGATCATTACTGATAAATATCATGGACTTGATCCGAGTGACTTGTGTTATATCTTCAAGAGTGAAATTTCCTTTGACCTTAAATTTCTCCATGTATAGCCTAAAATCCTTTATCGCGTCCTACGTGTTCAGTCCACAAATCCCTAGTTGCCAATTGTGGTTTGGATTAACCACTTTGTTGTCATTAACCAAGCTGCATTGAAGGTCCTGGAGTTCATGAACAGAAGTCCTGGCATCGAAAATCATAGACTTGAGTGTGAGTACCTGCCACATTATAGTCTTTTTCAATACAAAGAGTTGGCACTCATCAGTTACCAACTTGATTGAATGTTCTGTCAAAAATTTGGTGGCTCTGTACTCTTCTATCTTGGTGAGCATGGGCAAGACATTTTTCCATTTATGTTCTTCTTTTTCCCAAGGCAAAATTTGGTTCTGAATCTCTGCAACGAGGCTCTGCATTTTGTCGCATAACTTCCTAGAGCTTGTGATATACTTTTCACCATCTTTAATCACTCCTTCAATCCATTTCTCCACAGCCCCCATGATGCTTTTGGCTCGTTGAACCTGACTCATTAGATTTTTGTTCTCTGGTGAAGTAGGGTCAAAGCTTTCTAAAGCATGGGATATGGGAAGTGCTCCGAAGTAGCCAATGTTATCAATGAATTGAGCAAGAATTTTGATATGTCACTTTAGCTCCCTTTTCTCCTGCCCATCTTTTTCTGACTTGGTGAGCATTTTCTTAGCCAATACTTGGAAGAAGTGATTATCCGAATCCCTACTCATATTCAAAAGATCCACTTTGGTGATCTCAAAGTCCTCTGCATTTACCTCCTTATTCTCATCTTTGAGCTTGTAAGAGGCAATCTTGGCAACCCACTTTCCAGTCCCTTCATCATTATCCAATCTGGCAGTTGTTTTGAACTTCTTTTGTTTGGGACCCTTCTCTGTGTACTTAACCACCATGTCCTGAATTAGGATGGTCACAGGAATGAAACTCCATTTTTTGCTTACTAAAGTGGTTATCCACTTAGGAGTTGCACTTGAACTAGTTGTTCCTCCGATCATCTTAGGGGGCGACGTCATGGCTATGGTGACCACATGAGAATCCATGGTGTTGACAATGTTGTTGTCAAGATCCTCGACTTTGAAAATATGAGAATCAATAATTTTGTCCTTTGCCTCTGTATCTTTGATCTGGTCCATTCTATTCTACGCAGCACTCCATGACCTGGTATCTCGAGGAGCAATAAAGTCCAGAGCCAGATTGGGCTTGTGTTTTGTGTAAGATGGTTTCTTATCTTTACCTACATGAACAGGCATAGAAGTGGGGTTAGAAAAACATTTTGGGGAATGTAGAGTAGCCTCACTACCTCTTGTAGGACCAATCTTGTTTCCTAGTTTCACTATTCTTCTCTTGCTAACCCATTCTGTAGTTCTTTCCAAAATCCTCTTTGTTTTAAGTTGTAGGTCATCCTCTTCTTCTACATCTCAATTAATGCAGGACATTTCGGGTTTAGCTTGGTCTAAGTATCCAGGTTCAAAAAGCTCCAAATAATCCTCTTCAAGCCCACTTATGTCAAGTTTCACCTGCAGTGAAACTACCTGTTCCAAAACCATTCTCATGTTTTCCCTTTTGAACACCTCAAGCTCATCATTGCAATCTTCCCAAAATTCCTCCAGGTGTGGGATTGGAAGGTGCGGCATCAAACAAAGACTTTGTGAGAAACGTTTATTGTCAAAGCCCTTTCTTTCATGATATAGTGGAAAATTGAAGTTTTTCAAGTCAGCTCCAATGCTTAAAGCATCTGACATTGAACTGTAGGATAAAATACCCAATTGAATAGGAAAATGATCCTCTCATTTATCCCTAGGTTGAGCCTTCTTAATCACGGTAGCCAACTGCCTACAGATCTCAGCTAGAACAAAACAATCCGAACAAAACTGAGGAAGCCTGAAAGGCTCTTCCTCAAAACTGCCTACTCTTATGTAACAAAAATGAGGAAACTGAACAAAGAGACTACCGTATTTCTTCACTAATGCCTATGCATTCTCAGACATCCTCTTGGTTCTCATGTTCTTTAACTCATAACATGAATATCCCAGGAAGGCATTATGTACTCTCCTAAAGTCTTGCAAAGCATTATCCTTCTGTAACATAGGGTAAAAATCATACATAGAAACCTCTCCCTCAGTGAGCTACCTAGGTATACCCACTATCTCTTTAACACATGCAAAGAAATATATTAGATACGAGGACATGAAGAAATTTTGCTTGAACTGTTTGGCCATGCTCAACTATTCCCTCATGGAATCGGCAATCAGCTCTGCCCAATCAAGATACTACTTTCCTTCCAGTACCAGTTGTACATAGCAAAAAATCCAATCATTGAAACTGTAGGCCTCAGCCAAACCTCTAACTCGGTGTAGCAGTAACATGACATCATGAATGTGGGGAAGCATATGGTTCTTGTTGGGATACTTGGGTAATCTGGAGCCACCCCTCTGAGGAACCTTCAACCAACATTTCGCTACATTATTCTGGTGTCCAATCTTATCTGCATTGAACTCAGTAATTGATTGGGTGGGAGAAAAGTTTGAGAACTGATAATCAGGTAATTTGAAAATGGAGGAAATAACTTCCCGGTTGATTGCGAGGAGGGTTTCACCATTATCTCTTTTGATGGTTTTAGAAATAGGATCATACCTCGCAATACACTCTCTAACTAGTTCTGGGCAAGGGATAGCAGGAGGAAAGGTTGTCGCTTCTATGAGACCACTACTTAGAATTTCTACACCAAATGAACCATCAATTCCTTTGAACACCCTTTCCTTT
The DNA here is from genome assembly GCF_030272615.1 of Cryptomeria japonica. Classification (NCBI taxonomy): domain Eukaryota; kingdom Viridiplantae; phylum Streptophyta; class Pinopsida; order Cupressales; family Cupressaceae; genus Cryptomeria; species Cryptomeria japonica. Next base: position 534,589,379 of record NC_081408.1, read on the forward strand.
AAAACATCCAGATTTTCTCCTTTCAAGTCTGTATCACTGACTATGGACTCTATGCATGCAAGATTGAAAATATTCCAGCAAAAGGTGTAATGTGGACTTCATAATTCATAAATAACAACCCTTATTTTCCCCAAAAAATCTTATTATGAGAGAGGAAAAGTAGGTAAAAATCACTGGAGGACAGGAAACAAACTCACCTTCACAGTTGAGACGAATCAGACGACTACCCTGAAACAAAACTTCTATCCAAAAACTCTGCAGCAATGAAGAACAAGTTTTCAGAAATTAATCACTTCATACCTTATAGAAAAAGAAGTGATACGAACTTATTTAGTGCATTAATTCCAATTGTCAACTCAAATGTGTTGAGCATTGGGATTGGACATCACACGCGTGCATTGAATGCATGGCGACATTTTTGGAGTAACCACCAATTCCCAAAAATGATTACTTGCCTTGAAAACTCAACCAGTTGACGTCACCTGAGATATGGTTCAGTCTTCATCATACTTTGCAATAAATGCACCATCATGTCTTTTAGCCCATGATACCCACCTGATATGAACATGCATGAACAATCTAAACTGACTTCACAAGAGTTCAAGTAGTTCAAAGTGTACACTGCGCCAAGAAAATTCTCTTTGAAAAGATTAGCTTTGTTAAGTGTCGCTGGTCTTTTGAACCACATTGAACATGTTGAACACCACTGAACTGTCTGAACTAGGTTCAAAGGGTTCACGGCCTGAAGAAAGAGGATATAACACATCATACATGACCATGAAAAAGAACCGCTGCAAAACACTTTGAGTGAATGTTAGCATGAAAACCTTATAGACACCTTAGAACCTGCATAACCTAAATGAACATTATGAACTTGCTTCAAAATGGTTCAATGAGTTCATGGGGTTCAAACAGACCATTAAAACTTGGCATTACAGATTAAAAGACAACTTACAAATGGATTAAGGATTGAACCAAGGAATTTCTAGAAAGATAAGGACTTCAAATAAAATTTTGTAGGGTGACTTACTCTTGCTATGGAGCATAAATGACGAGACAACATATAGGAATACTATTGACTAATAATTTTTATTAAAATAACACTAATTTTTTGTATTCCACAACATAAGGGCATTGCTTATCTATCTAAGATGTATGTGCATGTGCATGCGCATGTGTATGTGTATGTGTATGTGTATGTGTATGTGTATGTGTATGTGTATGTGTATGTGTATTTGTATTTGTATGTGTATGTGTATGTGTATGTGTATGTGTATGTGTATGTGTATGTGTATGTGTATGTGTATGTGTATGTGCATGTGTATGTGTATGTGCATGTGTATGTGTATGTGTATGTGTATGTGTATGTATATGTGTATGCGTATGCATAATGCTTATGTGTATGTGTATGTGTATGCATATGTGTATGTGTATGCATATGTGTATGTGTATATATACCATTGTAGGTATAATTTTTTGTATTGGGTTGATGTGTGCAATCAACATTTCTTCTACTAATTTAATTTTGAAAGATCCAATAGTTACATGTTAGGATCCATATTATTTGAGGCTGAAAATATATGATTTTAACTCCCTTGTTGACATTTTTTGCATATACGACCTTCCAAGGTATTAGATACTTTGATTTCTAGGTGAAATTCTTGACAAACATAACACATATTTGACATTATGTTATTGCCCTAATAGTTGCAAGACTTCCAAGAGAGCATTGCATCACCACCTTTAATTGGAGCTCCTTGAGAGAGTTTCATATATAGCTTGGTGATTTTTAATGTTTCAATATTAATCATTGATTTAGCCTCTATCCTTGTTAAGGAATGCACTCTATCTCAACATTTCTATTTTCAAGGTTAGAACACCAACACAGGCTTTGACCTAGGCAAATATGTATTCAACACAACCATTTTTACCTACTTTTTTGCGTGCAGGTTCAAATTATACTAGAAGACAAGGTATAGATGGATAGATAAGACAATTAAAAGTTTCATTAGACTTTGAATGGATTAAAATCCTAGGAGGAAGGTACCCAATGCCTATGTCCTACTAGTTTGACATAGATTTTTAGAGATGGATGTGTATAAGTCTTGATTCCATTTTTGGCCATCTCCCAAACCTCTATTATCTCTTGATATGGATCATAGTGATTATATCCTACTTAGTTAGCTCTAGATTTCAATTCTTTAATTTTTTCTCTATATCTACACTCCATATCTACCTTACTATTTCTATTTTTCATGTTGTACTTGTTGTACTTTGTTATATTCAGACATCTTGTCATTATTGCCCTAGCTCATTTTAATAGACACATTAAACCAATCCTAATCACATGTAATTAGGAAAATTGTGAGTCCTAGACAATGTGTCTCTTCCTTGAGGATAGTAATTCAATACCACTCATATCTCTACTGTTGTAAGAAAGAACCAATTGATTCTAGGTTAACTTACCTATTAGTCTAGGGTTGCTTTTCCTATATTTCATTAATTAGTTAATGACTAAATTATACTTTGATATGATGATAAACAATTAATTAATGAGATGATGAAAACTGACCGTTAATGATGAAAATAATTATGGTATAAGGGTAAGTGCACAAAGATGGTGGTCAAAAGGGGGGGTATAAGTGGACACTTTTTTTTTTTTCTGAAAACAGGTGAACCTAAACTTGGAGGCAAAATTTGAAAGTCATCCACTCAAGATATGAAGAAAATCAAAGAAAAAATATTGTAGTGCTCTGAATCTAGTTTCCGAACTACTAATTTTTTTCAAAATTGGATAAGATTAAGGGGGTCAAATCCTTCGTGCATGAAAAATGGACCCTGATTTTTTCTGAAAAACATAACATAGTGTCTAACATGTGCATCAAAAAAGTCATAGTTAGATTTAGTATTTTGACAAATCTTTTGGCAGAAAGATAGTTAAGAGTGAGGACTAGAAGTTGTGTATATTTTTGTAATTTTTTGTTGATTATTTTTTTTAATGATTTTTCCAATCAAACACATCTTGAAAATTAGGTACCTATTCGTGTGCGAAGCATAACTTGCACTAAAAAAATTGAAAAATACAAATTTTTTTTTTAAATTGTAAAGAATCAAGCACACTATAGTAATATATATTTATTTTAAAATTTGGATAAGTAGATCAAAAGTTATTTAAAAAATGGTACACGTATGTCTGTGAGAACTATGGAGACGCTAGTAAAAGAAATTCAGTAATAATATGTTATTGATGTTCAAATTTTTAAAAAAATACATAGTTAGAAAGCTCAGAAGATGGGTGAAAATATGTTGGCAATTTTAGAAATACCCACTCGATGAAGTTTAAACCTGATGATGACAAAGTCGAGAAACCAAGTTGATAAGATAAAATATGTCAAAAAGGAGGGAAATGGAGGGAAATCAAACTTCCAACTTGTAGCTTTGTCATCTAGGCCTATTTCCAAGCCTAAATAGTCAATAGCGTGTACAAGCTACCTATGGTATAAGAAGCACGTACGCGTTGTCTTTACTATAAACAATAGGTACATGATAATAAAGATAAAACAACGCATACACGCTACTTTTGTTTAAAATTTGGGAGTGTGTATAATATGTATAATATGATATTGTATATATAATATGTGTATATACATATAATATATAATATATATGTATATAATAATATATAATATATAATATATTAAGTATATATACACACATATGTGTGTGTATGTATGTGTATTGTCTCCCTCTCTCCCCCTTGCAAGTGCATATAGGGCGCCTCTCTCTCTCTCTCTCTCTCTCTCTCTCTCCCTCTCTCTCTCTCTCTCTCTCTCTCACGCACGCGCGTGCACACACTCTGTCCCCCTCTTTCTCTCCCTCTCTCCCTCTCCCTCTTTCCCTCTCTCCCTCTCCCTCTCTCCCTCTTTCCCTCTCCTGCTCTCCCTCTCTCCCTCTGCCCCTCTTCCTCTCCCTCCCTCCCTTTTCTTTCACATTTTCTTTACTACAAATAGCAGGTACAAGATACTGAGCCTATTAGTTTGCTACGCTACCATAAAATTTTTATGACCTAGGAGCGCGTACGCAATATTTATGAGTTCTAAGCACATATGGGGTGCCAAAAAAATTTTTTGGGCTTGCAAACATTTTAGAGACTAACAACGCATATGCAGTTAGTAATAGACCACGTATGCGGTACTTAGACATAGTTTTAGTTGCCCAAGAGACTCAACGACCTCAAAAGAAGTTTTTGAGGTCATTGAAGGCCCCACTACAACTGTCTCTACACTTATGTCATTGTTTTATACATAGAAGTAAGTGATTTTTTTGTTTTTGTATGATTTCAAATGATTGAATTGTTGTTCTTATTAGTTTTGTCAATATTATTGTGATTGTTTAATAGTTTTGATTCAAAAAATCAATGGTAATGCTCAAATTTAAGTTTATTTGATGCCAAATTTACTGTTTTTTATATATATATATGTAATATGATTCTATTTAGGACAACCGATATCAACCATGGGAAAGAACAAGCAAGGAACAATGAAACAATGAGAGGCTGAAAAGGAAAGACAAAGGCAATGTATGAGGAAATTACACGACATAAGAACAATGGGACAAGAAGGTATGTCATCCCCAATATCTCAATTTGATTTACCAAATGAACATAATGCACCTAATGCAATTGAAGAAGAGACAATTGATTTGTTGTATGAATCTAATGCAATTGAAGAAGAGATGTCATTGAATAATCAATTAAATGATGAACATACACCTCCACGCAATGCACAAGCACCTCCTAAGTCAGCAAGAGAATTTATTTAAAGTGTGCTATGCAATAGACATGATGGTTGTATGTATTATAAGATGCCTTGTTTGGAAGGTTCTTGTTCTATATGTGGTGGTTTGCAATGTTTACCAAGATGTGTACATTTGGAAAGAACACATGAATTGGTATGAAACTAGTTTCTTTTGGAAAATACAAGACAATCACATATGGAGTTAAATATGGAAAATATTTGAAGAGATGTGAGTTAGTGAAAAATGATATATGTGTAGCCGAATTTATGAAATTTTTTCAAGAGAAACTAGTTTATGAGTACATAATGCATACACATAGAGCTCGATGGTTACATGAGCAATTCAAGTTATGTAAGGACACATTTCATCTTGGCACCATTGTGTCTATCATTTGTTTTGTTTAAAATTATACACTACAACCTCAAAATGAAGTGCAATCTATGTATTATCATTCTACACAAGTTTCTATTTTTGTACACATAACATTCATGCATGAAGATGATAGCATAGAGGAGGATATAAAGGTGATAAGAGAGTATCACTTCTACATAAATGATGATCATACTCATTCGTCGGAGTTTGCACAAGGATGATTTAAAGTTTCAATGATAATTTAAAGGAAAGAAACATACAATACAATTGACACTTCATATGGTCAGATAATTATACCGCACAATTCAAGAATGTTGGTTGACAAGGATGTATATGACAAGCGATGTACACTATTTTTGGAATTTCATTGAGGTGAGACATGGTAAGGGAGAGCACGATGGTGCAGCAGCATGTGTAAAAAGATCCCTAGCTAGAGAAGAATTGAAGTACGAAGGTGGTGCTGAGTTGATAGATGCAGAAACAATTGTGTGATGGTGTAACTCTACTATGGGTCTAGGTAATCCAAACATGTCAATGTTTCTTAGATATTTTTGGTTGATCATTGAATCTAACATTGAAAACTATCTAGATTGTTGTACAGTTGTAGGATCGAGTGACATGTACTAATTTATTATTTCAAATGCAAGTTGACCCATAATTTATACTAGACAAATGGTATGTTTTTGCTCTTCATGCATGCATTTTATGTGGGAAGAATGTGAATCACAAAAGTGGGTTGACAAATGGTCTTGTAGACCGTTGGTTCCCATTGATACATATCGAATTCCCAAAGCACTACAATTGAGCTAGATGGAGACATCAGTAGATTTTGACCATGTATCCGACCTAGTGGATTTAGGTGATTTTTTGAGTTAGGTTTTTTGCAAGTATTCTTTTTGGTTCATTTTGTTGTGAATCACACTTTATTTTTGGTATTAATGATCACTTTATAAAATGTAGGCCATGTGTATGTTCTTGTTGCAAAAGAGAACAATGAAGAAGGGACAAATTACTTTTTGTGTCGTTGTGTTGAGCCTAAAAGAAAATTGACAACTAAAATCATTGACAGAGAGGGTATTGAGTACCCAATAGGGTTTGTTGTCCTGACAAGAACATGGCTTAGGAGATACCCCCTCAATAATTCTGATGTTTGGTTGTTCGAAGACTTTAAAACACACAAACATATTCTTCATTTCTCTAACCTTGTTGTTGCAACAAATATTAATTTATGAGGTATCATGGTAGACCTCATAACAAGATTTTATAGAAAGTTCATGAATATGACCACGAGGCAATACTTGACACAATACGGGTTAGAGATGATCCTGAAGGCTCACTTGATTGATTCTACGGTTCAGAGTAGAATGATTTTGAGAATTTTGAATATATCATCAACAAATTGTTTTATATTCATTTTTTGTATATATAAATACTCATGAGATGATTTGTAAATGTTTAGGGGCATAATTTTGTATATTTAAATGGTAATGAGCTGATTTGTACATATTTAGATGCCAAATTTTGTATATTAAAATGGCGATGAGCTGAATCACACATATTGTAATGCCAAATTTTGTATAAAAGCCCATGAGTTGATTTGTAAGACAATTTTTTGTAATATTCAAATAGCCAAGAGTTGATTTAACCATATTTAGAGGAATTTTTTTGAATAATATGTGACTATGTTTTGAGTTTATGTGATGTGAAGAAAAACAGTTTGTCAAAGTTTGACAATTTTTTAGATTGAGGGTACTTGAGAGATCGCATCGGTAGGGTATGGCTCTTGATGTTCTGAAACTTTGGGATGCACAAGAGGACCATGCCTAGTGTGAACCTACCCACCCAGATGCACTCATGACGTCAATTTGTGCACAGGACAAACCAAATCAATTCTAGCCTATCTTGCAACTTTGCATTACATGCAACTGATTTTTACAGTAGGAAAATTGAAAATGGAATTGAGTCATCAAAAATAGAGATAGGCCATTGTAGAGGAGCCTCATGTGACCCCATAGGTTCAAATGGATTGATCATATGTGTCCTATATTAGAAGAAATAGTTTGTCAAAGTTTGACAATGTTTTGGACTCAAGGCACTTGAGAGATCGCACCAGTAGGGTATGGCTCTCAAAATTCTGATGCTTTGGGATGCATAAGAGGACCATGCCTAGTGTAAACCTGCCCACCCAGACACGTTCATGATGTTGATTTGTGCACATGACAAACCAAATCAATTCTATCCTATCTTGCAACTTTGCATTGCATGTAATTGACGATTTTTGCAGTAGGCAAAAAATGCTACCAATTGAAAATGGATCTGAGTCATTAGAAACCAAGATAGGCCACTATAAAGGAGCCTCATGTGACCCCACATGTTCAAATAGATTGATCATATGTGTCTTGGATTGGAAGAAATAGTCCATCAAATTTTGACAATTTTTTGGACTCAGGACACTTGAGAGATCGCGTTGATAGGGTATGGCTCTCAATGTTTCAGTGCTTTGGGATAAACAAGAGGACCATGCCTAGCATAAACCTACCCACCTGAATGCACTCATGTTGTTGATTTTTGCACAAGATGAACCGAATCAATTCTAGCCTATCTTGCAACTTTGCATTGCATACAACTGATAGTTTTTGCAGTAGGCGAAAAAATGCTACCAATTGAAAATGGCTCCGAGTCATCAGAAACTAAGATAGGCCATTGTAGAGGAGCCTCACATGACCCCACATGTTCAAATAGATTGATCATATGTGTCCTGAATTGGAAGAAACAATCCATCAAAGTTTGACATTTTTTTGGACTCGGGACACTTGAGAGATCATGTTGATAGGGTATGGCTCTCAACGTTCTAGTGCTTTGGGATGCATGAGAGGACCATGCCTAGCCTAAACCTTCCCACCCAGATGTGCTTGTAATATTAGTATGTGCACAGGATGAACCAAATCAATTCTAGAAACTTTAACAACTTTGACAATAATTGAGCAACTTTGACATCTTTGATCCAAATGACCCCAAATGCGAGAACCAAAATTTGACCATTGCGAGCATGAGGGTTCTCTCGCACCACACACATATTGTTGGTTATATTCATATTGTTGATTACATAGGAAAACATTCATTTAAATTTATAAAAGGGCAGCCACCAAATATAGCAAATACACAATAATGAACTGAATACAAGGAGTTTTGTAGGGTTAATTCAACATTTTAGAAATTTTATCAAATCATATTCCACAATTGCAATGTTTTATATCATAGATTTTTGTTGTTTATATTCATATTGTTGGTTACATAGGAAAATGATCAATTAACTTTATAAAAGGGCAGCCATGAAATACAATGAAAACACAATAATGAACTTAGTACACATTTATTTAATCAAATATCAACATTTATTATATATAAAGGCATGTCTGCCAAGTCAATACAAGTATTACAAAAATGTGACATATGCCATGTATAAATCGATATACAATAAAAATTTAGAATATATCTACATGTATTGGTCATTTTATGACCACAACTAACACTATATGATCCTAAACTTGTGGTGAATTATCAAAATCGAGCCTCTTTGATGTAGTATGTGGCTCTGTAGATGGCTGCAAAACCACAATTCAAAAGCCAAGTTAGAATTCTTTTGTAGAAAATAGTTCACAATTAACAACATAACTATTCATTTAATTATAATTTCTTTGCAATTGAAATGTAGATTACCTCCTCGGCTGATCTCGGATCTAATGTTTTTGCTCGCCTCTCCTTGTCAGTCTTAGGAGTTTTCTTGAAGACAAACTTAAAAGGATTCACATTATGGCTGAAACCATGAAGGGGGCTATTGTAGATTAAATGTACAATTAATACAATGTACTAACATAAATACATAGAAAACACTTAAAAGCTATAATATAGAGAACAATGATGTATTGGTGCCTGAGATGCTTCTCCAAAGGACTAAGGATGGCTCACCATCGATGGAGAAACTGTCGCTATTACCTATACAAAAAATGATTAAATATTAAATACAATTAATATAATGATAAGTATTGTAGGTTAAAAATAATTAATATAATATATCAAACAAAAGTGTATCAAATCATGAGATGCTTCTCTAGTGCATGAAGGAGGGCTCACCATTGATGAAGCAGCTATGGAAATTTCATGTATGAAAAAATTATAAGATTATAATTTATCACAAGTTCACATGTACATGTGCATATAATCATGAAATCAAGAAAATAAAGTAGAGATACATACCTCCACCCTCTCTTGATCATCAGGTGAATTAGGTGCATTTAACAAATCCACATAGCTCAATGGCTATTGTACATGTAAAATAGACAAAAAACACTGATCAATATACAAATACCAACTAAGACAATTCAACATTTTCAAAAAATTGTACAACTAAAAATGTGTTCAATTACCTTCTTCCCATGTTTTGGCGTCTTCGAGGAATTCTTTTTCTTAGGACGAGGCCTAGATGTAGAGGGGTTACCCTAAAAAAATAAAATTAACATGAGATATTAGTATAGATAATATATTAAACATAATTATAAAAATATAAAAATAAAATGACTTGAATATTCCATCAAAACAATACATAAAAAAAGGTGTACAAAATATGATACCGTATAGCCTTGTAGGCCAAATTCGATCACTGAGAGTGTGGTGTCATGAATCTTGGACCTTTGGTCCCTTGTCAACACCTACAAACCAATCATTAAAGATAGTTGCAAAAGTGTACTATTCCATTTTAACATGTTACAAAATTTATACATCAGGCGTCGAAGTTGCAGTTGTAGTAAGTGCGGGAGGAGTATGGGATACCGTTGCTGCATCCTAAAATGCATATTATTTGCATCAATTTAAATTGATGTATAAATTAAAATTCATTTATGTAATTACAAATTTAAAGTGACTGATAAATAAAATGCTATGAATTCTCTTGGTGTAGTTAATTATTCATATTGGATGTTATTACACCTTACTTAAGTTTACTTAGGAAATGCATTTCATTGTAGTCTGGGTATGAGACACTCGGGTGTTTGTGCCACATTGGGATAGTGTGTAGGAGAATTTCCACCTTTTATGGTGTGATCTTGTCACTACTCTATCATATCCACTTATTGTGGAGTGATAATTCCACCTTCGGTGGGTGATCCACCTCATGTGGAATATTTTATTGTTTATCCTACCTACCACACCTATTTCCTACCTACCCTTGTTTCTTATTGAGCCACATGTCATGTTTGTGTTCTCACATATCCATATAGCCTTTCCTATATAAGCAGACTCTTATTCATTGTAGGTAACAACAACCATTTTTTATCTATTGATGAGAATACATTTTATTCTTGTCCTATATTTTATCTCTCTATTTTGTACATTTCATTGAGCTCTTGATCTTAGCAAAATCTCACATGGTATCCGAGCCATTAGAGCGTCATTGATTCGTCTTTGAGAGGCATTATTGCGATGTCAAAAGGCAGATCTAAGGAGCAACATCTTTTGGAGGCGTCCTAGACTAGATCCGACCTTATCATTGCACCTGGGTGGCCGTTTCCATAAAAAATTGAGCATAAACTCGGCCTATTTTGGAGGAAAAAATCAGCCTTTTGGGCGGTATGGTACAAATTTTTCAAAAAATAAAAAATAAAAAAATTATTTTAATTTTTCTACGAATTTTTTTATTTCTTATATTTAATCTTTGCAATTTTTTTTTTTTAAAAGCACATTGTAAAAGTCTTATTTAATATTTCAAATGAAAAAAAAAATTTTTTTTTTTTGGGGGGCTGACATCGCCCCACCCCCGCACCGTACATGCCTAGGTGTGTTGTAGGCTTTGCAGGCTAGTTGATTTGGGTGGCCCTGCCACCATACAACCACCAATTTTCACCGATGCTTACCACCAACATCCAACTTCACTCTGATCCCCGACGCTTGTTTCTTGGGCAACCATTGCACATCTTCTCGCCAACTGCCCACTATTCGATGCGGGCCCTGTCGACGTCGTCTCCCATGGGATTTCACTGACCGTTTGCATCATCCTCCTGTGGACTTCATAGACCATTGACCAAGTCCATGTCTCCGTTGTTGCTGGTGGACCATCCTCTCCCGATGACCCCTTCTCTTCTGGTGACCGCTCGTCTCCGTCATCTTCCCGGGCTTCCCTATGCCACATGGTCTCCACGTGAGCTAAACTCATATTCCACATGGTGGTAACTAGTTCACCACATCACATGGCCACCTCATCAATAGGAGATATGTAAAGTCACCTACCACTGTGGTTGTCACATCATTAGCCACGTCAGATTTCATACTGACACATCATTCATACAAATGAAACATTTTTTGCCACGTGTCAGTCTGTACAGTACGGATGCCCAATTAGCAGGGGAGGCAAAGTTTTCTATGACAATCATATGACCATCAGATTTAATCATGTAGTTCACTGACGTCATCAATTTTAAAAAATTTATTAGCCCCCTCTCGTTGAGCTTTTCGATTTTGCAGTCCAACTTTGGAAGGCCATATCTTGCTCATTTTTGCTCCTTTTTTGGTGCAATGTTTTTTGAAAGGGGCTAATTTTTCATGCAATTTCTTGTGGTGGCATTATTTTCTGATTTTGATGTTCAAATCTTTCAGAAATCTTAGTTTTTGGTGACTGTACTTGTCCAATCCTCGTTTCTACAACTTTCGGGACTCCGTTTGGGCTCATATGAACTCCTTTTTAGGTGTCATTTTTTGAAAGTGCATATTTTTTGTCTACTCTCATAATATACTATCAGTTTGCAAAGATTTTGGGTAGAAATTTAACTTTCAACATATGGTCTTTTTTGGCCAATTTGGCACTTGTATTGCATAGATCTATCTTGCTGGTCTTTTGCATTGTAGTTCTCAGCCTATTGGGGCAGTTATAAAACAAAATAAGAAGTCCACCTTGCCATTGTTTTTAAGTGGTGTATTGTACACGCACTACATATAAAGTGCAAAAATCATCATTTTTTTTTGGGGGGGGGGAGGGGGGTGTTGGTACATTCATTGATTGAATTTGGGGGGATGTCTCTTGTGCTTTTGTGCTCTTGTGTTCTTTCCATTTTTCTTCTCTTTGCTCTCCTAATTTTCCTCTCTTAACTCCTCATAATTATGCTACTTGGAAAATTGATGCATGGAGTAAACTTATGGAAAAAGGACTAACTCATTAGAGTGATGGAACTATTGTTGCTCCCATTGATCCTAAGGTTGATCCCATTGGTCACTTGGATTGGCTCACTAAAAATATCATGGCAATTGGTACCTTAAGAAAGTATGTATCAAAGGATCTCATTTTTCATATTGAGAAATGTACTCTAATCAAGGATGCTTGGCAAAAGTTTCAAGACTTGTATGGTCAAGTTGATGAGATTAGGAGATATTAGATTGATAGTGATCTCACCATGTTAGATCCCAAGAAATTTGATACTATACAAGATTATGTCACTAAGGCAAAAGAGTTAAGGGCACAACTCAAAGATTGTGGCATTGATAAGAAGGATACTCAATTGATCTTCAATTTGATGGGAAAACTTCCACAAGAATATGAAACATTTGTTTCTAGTTTCCAAACCCATAGGATGACAATGGGTTCAAGCTACACAATGCCTACATTTCATGCTTTTGTCGAAATGTTGATGATGGAACAAAATAAGTTGATAATCATGGGCATTCTTAAGGCTTCTAAGTCTCGAGCATTAGTGGCCAATCAAGGGAACAAAGGAAATCAAGGAAAAGACAACTCAAACAAGAAGAAATGGCAATCAAAGCCTAAGGACATAGCATCACCTTCTCCACAACAAGGAGATTCATCCTCTTCCAAGAGAGACAATTCACCAAAGAGGGAGGGACCTACTTGTGCCTATTGTAAAAATTTTGGTCATGAGGAGCATCGTTGCCATTCTAAGAAGATTGATGATCTCACACATATCCTTAAAAAGCACAACATTGATTTGCCTAATGCCTAAAAGGAGGATTCATCAACTTCCACTTCCACACATTCAAAAGGGAAAGGGAAAGCATTCATGGATTCTACAAGTGGGAAGACTCACTCTTTTGGGACAAGAAAAGGAAAATTTCTTTGTGCTACTACAAGTCATGATTCAGGGAGATGGCTTCTAGATTCAAGGGCTTCTCATCATATGGCATCTTCGCAGCCTATGTTCTCTACATTTGAGCCTTGCACCATGCCACAAATTTTGATGGGCAATCATACATACATAGATGTGATTGGGAAAGGATCTATTGCCATTGGGGATAGCTCCTTCAATGATGTGTTGTGTGTACCCCATTTGACAAACAATCTCCTTTCCATCTATCAAATCACACATGGGGAAACTAAGAGAATTATGGAGTTCACACCTGAGTTATTTTTCATTAGAGACTTGGAGACTAGAGCTATCATTGTGACTGGGGTGGTTGATCATGCATCTCAGTTATGCTCCTTTTTAGATTTTGTTGATGAGGATGATTTCACATATGATTCTACACATGATGATTCTACATATGATGATTCAGATTTTGGGGAGAACTTTGGGTACTTGGACTTGGGGATTCTCACATGTGACCCCATTCTTGAGCCTTGTGTTTCATCTCCTCCTATTGATATCACATCACCTATTGCACCTCATGATGTGGATAGTGTGATAGTTTTGCCTTCATGTGATTCAATGCAGCTGGATATTCATTGTCTTCTAGCTTCAATTTCATGGGATGATTACTTGATAGACATTGTAGGTTTGTTTGTGGAATCCTACATTGTAGATTTGGGAGACATAATCTATGATATTCATCTTCTCTTTGATTAAGATGATCCTTCTTTGATTGTTGTGAGGGAGCACTCTGACCCTCTTGTTCATTATCTATATGATCATTATTTTGAGGTTGATATGATTGCGGATTCTTAATTATGTATAGTAGTTGGAGGAGGTGTCTTTATCCTTTGAGGAGACATGTGATTCTTTGGGACATGTTCTACATTCATCTCCACTAGATCTTGGAGTACCTTTTTTAGCAGTGTGGAGCAGTTCACCACCTTTGGAGGGGTTACCTTTTAGAATTGACATGGGGACACTTGAGCAGTTTTCAAAGACTTCATTCATCATGAGTTTTTTTCATACATCTTCCCTTCATGATTGGGGAGACTTCATGGATACACCTTTGGTTTTGTTTCTTCCTAAGGGGAGGAACATTGTTCAACATTCATGGAGAAGTTTCTTCATACATCATCAAGCTTCTATCATTGGTGCAAATTTTGCATTGAGAGGGAGCTTCCTAGCTTCTCTTCTTCTCTCATATGGGGGGAACTTTTTCCTCACATGAGGTTTTGTTCCTCACATACTTCTATGAGAGTTCTCTTTTATAGCTTTCATCTCTCTTTTGGGGGAGGGTTTTTTCCCATTGGGTTTTTCTCTCTTTCCCTATTTTGTGAGAGATATCATTGCATTGGTTTGCATGCATTTGCATTTCTACATGGGTACCTAACATGGTCACGTAGCTGGGACCCATCTTGCATTGCTTAGTTGCATTGTAGACTTAAGTGCATTCCCCTAAGTTGCACTTAAGGGGGGGTGTTGGTGTAATTAATTATTCATATTGGATGTTATTACACCTTACTTAAGTTTACTTAGGAAATACATTTCATAGTAGTTTGGGTATGAGACACTTGGGTGTTTGTGCCACATTGGGATAGTGTATGTAGGAGAATTTCCACCTTTTATGGTGTGATCTTGTCACTACTCTATCATATCCACTTATTGTGGAGTGATAATTCCACCTTTGGTGGGTGATCCACCTCATGTGGAATATTTTATTGTTTATCCTACCTACCACACCTATTTCCTACCTACCCTTGTTTCTTATTGAGCCACATGTCATGTTTGTGTGCTCACATATCCATATAGCCTTGCCTATATAAGAAAGTTCTTATTCATTGTATGTAACAACAACCATTTTGTATCTATTGATGAGAATATAGTTTATTCTTGTCCTATATTTTATTTCTCTATTTTGTACATTTCATTGAGCTCATGATCTTGGCAAAATCTCACAAATTCAAATCAACACACCTGTGTCTACGACCGATGGGCAAACAACGTGTCCATCAAATCATCTGTCAATGCCACATCCTCAGTCGTGCAGGTCTGACATCTACTCCCGTAAATCATGCATGAATGAGATGTGGATCCATCTGCAGCGGCCTCGTCATCCATCCCTATGCATATCCCCAAGAAACTAACACACACATGTTGAATGGACTCCATGTCGCCACTTGGAGCAACTAATGGCTCATCATCTAGTACAAGAGGTTGTGCTAACTATGTCCCATGCTAGATGATGGCACTAGTCAATGTTGTGGATGCCTAAACAGTTTGTAGCTCCATCAACTCTTTCAAATCTACTGGGACAGCCTAATGCACCTTGGGTTTGGGTGTTAGGGGGCGATGACTCTCTATGGGTAATTGCCTATGGGCTTCAGGTCTATCTTGGGCATGGCTGCCACCTCTACCATGGAACTCTCTCATGTCAAAATAGTTTAGCTGCACATTGAGGACAAAATCACTGTAAATTTTTCTCAAAAAATACAATGGCACCTCATAATTATTACAAGGTGGATCATCAAAGACCATCCACCACCTCTTCCAAAAAAGATTTATCATATGCACTTTGGTAAACCAATGTATGGGAAACCTCTTTGCATTAAGAGGTAACGATTGACCCATTTTAGGATCAACAAAAAGGGCACACCTTTATTGTTTACTAATATTTTTGTTTTTCACTACCTTGTATGATAACCCACTAGCATAGTATTGATGACACATATCCCTAAAGTTTCCCCATTTTGTAATTTGTGTGGAAATGGTTGTGGCACCACTAGCTAATGTTTCTAGGCTAGTGGCGAGGGATTTATGATGCTCAAGCTCAAATGTTTTCAATTTATTAATCAATCTATTTATTTTAGATTTGTTTTTCTCTAGCTAATTAATCAATTGTTCCTGTGTATTAGGTGGATGGTCAAAAGGAGGAGTTGGAGGTGTACCTTGTGGGTTTTTAGGAGGTGCATCTTGTTGTTGTTGTTGTGGATTATCAGAATCTAGTTTTGAAACAAAAATAAAAAAACCTAATCAAAATAAACGAAATTAAATTCAAAATATAAAAAAAATTGAACAAACGAGAAAGAAAATAAAAAATTAAGCAAAACTAACCTTGATCCATAGTGTTTGGTGGAGAAATGTGGCATCTCATTCGCATTTTTGTGGAGAAAAAAGAGGAAAAAATGTTATGGTCATGGGGAAAATAAGACCTAGTCCTTTTTTAAAAAACTATTTTTGACAAGTACTGCGTACGCGGTTTTTTAGGGCTTATGATCGCATACGCACTCACTTTCCTAAAAGAAGTGCGTACGCGCTCACTTTCCTAAAGATAGTGCATACATGGTATCATTTTTTAGGCTCGAGAACAATGGTCCTAAGTGCATACACAATGATTTCAAATTTTAGAACCACGTACGCGCTGCTTATTTTTTCATGTTTTTTTGGGTGGTGTCCATTTTTTTGACCACCATCTTTGTGCACATACTCATAATTATTAGGTAAATTATTTTAGTGTCTACATAAACATCAAGGAAAATATTCAGAGTCATGGATAGGGAATACTTAGGAATTCATACCACAAAGTATTCAAGTGAAGACTTGTCCAAACTAGCATGCCTAAAAGGACGACCGAATTTGAAATATTAGAGATTGATAATAAGAGATACTAAGTGTAGACACTCAAAATTGTCATGTCTAATTAAATAAATATTTTATTTATTTAATTATCTAAGCCTAATTCTTCTATTAATTAAATAAATCCTTATTTATTTAATTAATTCATTTATCCTCTTCTAGCCTTATTTCTCATTTAAATAAATACATTTATTTATTTAAATTATCCCTTTCCTAAATTAAATAAATATTTTATTTATTTAATTGTCCTATTTCTTCTATTAATTAAATAAATCTTTATTTATTTAATTAATTCATTATCTTTTTCTACACATGACACATGTCATTCATCTCTTAATTCATACACTACCTACCTCTTTCATTATTTTGGTATTTCTTATACCTACCCTTTAATCCTAGCCGACCTCTCTTTTTACACCTCCCAATCTTAACCCTCCATTTCTTATTGTGTCTTCTATTTAAGGAGATGCTTTCTTCATTGTCAAACCCTAACTACTTGATCAATTGACTACACTACAATTCCACTTGCAACCACATTCCGTTCTTTGTTGAGCTCTTGTGCATACAAAAATCTGAGAGCAAGTATATCAAGCAAGATCAATGGAGATAGGAAGAATGGAGATCAAAACCCTAGTGGACATGTGATGGTATAATCTTTGTGATTTTTGAGTTATTTGCATTGTTTTAGGTTATCTTCATATGTTATGGTGGATCTTTGTTTATTTTTAGGCTAGGGTTTGGTGGTTGAATTCATTTAGCCTTTCAATATTGTTATTATTGTTATCCATTTTCACCATATACATTTTGGCACGCCCGGTGGGACTCTTGTCCCTTTGCATTTAACATTTTTGTTGCAGATTTCGCATTTTTGAAGTTGCAGATCGGACGATTTCGATGATATTTTAGGTTTTTTCCGCGTCTGCGAGTGTTCGGATCGCGTTTTTGTATTTCAGAGGCGTCTGCGATATCTCGGATCGCGTCTGTGTTTCTGTCATTTTCTATTTTTGCAGGTTTCCGAAAGTCGCGTCTGTGATTCCAAATCGCGTCTGTGCATCATATTATCGCGTCTGTGGCCGAAAGAAGCGTCTGTGTTCTGTGATCGCGTCTGTGAATCACAGAACCGCGTCTGTATCGGACAGACACGTCTGTGTCTAGTATAACAGCATCTGTGCATTCTGTTTTGCAAATTTTTCAAGTTTTTCGATTCGGGTTTTCGGATTTTGTACTTAGGGTTTCAGATCTGGTTTATTTTCGGCTAACCTTTGCAGATCTAGCTAACCTGGTTTGTGCAGCTTGCTTTGGAGGCAAATACGTTTTTGTTGAAGGCCCCTTTTCACAAAGTCTTTTTGGGTTTTCTAAAATTTACTTAACTTGTGTGCTTGCAGGAAGGGGTTATCATTTGAAACAATCCAAACTACTATCAATTTTGTTGCAGGGCCTTAGCTAGGGTTTTGTCATTTTTATTGTGTGCCTTGTTTTCATAGCTTAGCAAACACTTCAATTGGTGCACTAAAATTGAATCATTGTCTTTTGTGTCTTGAGCAATAGGCTCTTTTTATTTACTCTTTAGAGGGCCTGTCTTCCCGTGTGGTCATTAGGACTACTAGTGAGAAGAGAACGACCCAAGTGGTAGCGAGGAAAACCCACCTCATCCAAACCACTATAATCAAATGTATTCATGGTGAAAACTATGGATAACGTGTGCTGATTAATTCATATCGACACTATGTCTCCCCATAAACCCGTTTGATCAAATTTATTTGATCATTTGTAGGGCGTAACCCCTACCGGCTGGGAGCCTTCTGTATTTACAGAGCTGAAAGTGCCGCATGTATGGCCACACGAGCGGATGCCCTTACTAGCACCATTTTGTTTTAGAGGCCCAAATCCTTCTAGTTGTTGGGGCAGGAGGTCGGACCTCTGGTAGCGGCCCACACACATACGGTTCTTAATAGAGATACAAAGTTCACCATGGGGAGTTTTCATGGGGACTGATGCTTGGCTGACCCGAGAAGTGAGTGCCGAGGGTGGAGCCAGTGAGGTCAAGCATCTAAGTATCTGCTCTGAATAGCGTAGCCTCGGGGGTAAAACCCCATGTGGGATCAACAACTATTGTCTTGGCCAGCCATAAGAATTGTGCTTGACTTATGATAAACATTCAAACAATCAAGACCAAACAGCAAAACATTGTGTCTTTTGTGTCTTCAAGTGTATGCAAAAACTTTTTACATCAAACAACACACTTTCTTGGAGTCATTTTTGAGTCTAAACACTAGCAAACATTGAGTCATCAACACTGTGTCCTCTTGTCACGAAAAACAGTCGAACAATCAGATTTGGTCACAACAAAACAACTTCACAGATAGGAAAGATTGCACGAAGGTTACAGAAATGCGTCTGTGTCTGTTCAAACCGCGTCTATGTCAGATAAACGCGTCTGTGAATTACAGAATAGCGTCTGTGTTTTTATCGGCGTCTATGTCGAACAGAGACACGTCTGTGTCTGGGAATTGCGTCTGTGAAGTATACAGGCGCGTCTGTGTCCACAATTGCAAAAAAAAAACTGTTACAGTCCCGGCAAACATCAACAGGAAAATCTCAGAATCACGTCTGCGTTAAACAGAGTAGCGTCTGTGTCTTAAAACCGCGTCTGTGAAGTATACAGAGGCGTCTGTGTCAGGATTTGAAAATTTTAACAGTCAAACAAACAAAGAAATCAGTTTCGGCATACTTGAGCTTCCTAGGTTGTCTCTTCAGATTTCATCTAGCATTCAGCCTGTTCTAAGGTCTCACATAGTCCATCATTGCTTCACATCTCATTTTACATTCATACTTGTCTAAACTTGAGTCAAAAGGTCACTTGCTTGTCCTCATCATACTTTGTCAACACACTACATACAACAACACTTTGCTAAGTGGTCCCTCATCAAGGTTTCTTACCTTTGGGTCTCATTTGGTCTTACTTAGAGTCAAGGTCAGCTTACCTCATCAAGAGAAACTATCCTCTCTTTGGAAGTCACACCTACTCTACTACTTACATACTTGGTCTTACACTTTGGACATTGCAAGTACACCTCAAGATTCATTTACACTCCATACAACTCTTGGTCTCCCATACTCTTGTCATATTTTTTCGTCTAGTCTCTCACATATTGCTAAACACCTAGTTCATGGTTGAAACCCGCCTTCAAAAATCTAGGAGAATAACTAAAGAAGCTCAAGAATCCGCAAACATGAGTTCTTATGAGTATGACAATGATGTCTTCTACAATCCTGAGCACACTACATTACCAGACATGAATGTTTATAGACACAATCCAAATGTGGAAAGCGCAAACGCTATAAACAACAATGCTACACACAATGACAATGTTGACAATTCTTCAATACTATCAACAGACATACAAGAATCTATAATGGATCCTCAATTCAATAGATTGGTTGAAGAGATAATGAGGAGAGATCGTCAATATTTCTTAAACATGATGGCACAAAGTGGAGCTAAAATACCACATGATTTTGACTTATCTCAACTTATGGAAAGTAGACCTTCACAACAAACTCAACCTAATAGTGGAGGACTAAATAATATGATGCCGGAGTCACCATCAGTTTTGCTTCAGAAACCAGCAATCCCACATACACAAGCTCAAATGCATGATACTTACACTCAAAGACCATCATGGAGGCCTTATGCTCAAACACATGCTCAAGATATGGGTCAACCAAGACAAATGGATACTCAAGGACTTCCTCAAAATTTTGACACAAGGAGACCTCATGCCAAAATTGGGGGCAACACAATGGAAAATGAAAGGCCTATTGAATATGGTTTATATGCACAAAACAGATATGGGGTCCCTCAACAAGAAGTTATGCCAAGTGCTCCATACATGTCGCAACAATATAGACCTCCATATGGACATGTCTACGATCAGTATCATCCATACATGCAACAAGCTCCTCCTCAAATGGGTGTTTCAAACATGGGATATGCTACAAGAAATCCATCTCCTCCCAAAAATAATTTGGAGCAACAAATTAGAGATCTACAAAAGAAAGTGGAAGACATGGGCACATCAAAACCCACATATACTATGAGAGATATATGCCCTTATCCCTTTGATAAGAGCATTCCAATGCCTCCGTTTCCTCCGCACTTTGTAACACCAAAATTTGACAAATATAGAGGGAGAGGAGACCCCAAGGCACATATAAGACAATTCTTCACAGCTTGCATTGAGGTAGCCGCAGAAGAAACATACTTAATGAGGTTGTTCCCACAGAGCTTAGGAGATCAAGCGATGGAATGGTTTTCTCAATTACCTCCCGGTATTAAGTCATGGGGCGACTTAGCAGAGGCATTCATTCAACATTTCTCTTACAACATTGAAACAGATGTCTCAGTTACTACCTTGTGCAATACGAAACAAAAAGAAGGAGAATCTTTCGCGTCATTTTTACAAAGATGGAGAAACCTAGCTAGCAGATGCTCTTGTGAGATCCCGCAAAAACAAATGGTGGAGATGTTCACACAAAATGTTAACAAGGCTATTGGCTATGATCTCAGAAAAGCTTGTTTGTCTACATTCAAGGATGTCATTGAAAACGGCCTAGCAACAGAAAAGGTCTTAATTGAACAAGGAGTTATCAAACTATTCAAAGAAAACAAAGAGGACTTCAAAGGAAAGGACAAACCAAAATTTTGGAACAAGAACAAAAACACGGTTAATGATGGTGTTGTTGATGCCAATACAGTGAGACCAAAGTTCATCTTTTCTGGTTCAAGTTCTACCGACAATCAAGTGAACAATCAAACGGCTGCTAAACCACGAAGGAAGTACACTCCATTGGGAGAACCACTTGAATCAGTATTCAAAAAGCTTGTAGCAAACAAAGTGATCACAGTCCCAGACTTTCCTCCATATGAACCAAAGGTCAAACCGAATTGGTGGAATGATGATGAATATTGTGAGTTTCATAGGAGCAAGGGTCACAAGACAAGTAATTGCCATCGATTGAAAAACATTGTACAAGATCTCATTGACAGAGGAGATATTGAGATTGAGGGACATTCATCTAACCAAGAGCATGAGGTGTTTAAGGAACCATTCCCAAAACATGACAAGGGAAAAGGAAAAGTCACAGATGATCAAGCCAATTACACCAGAGCATCTTACAATTATGATTCCACTATTAATCACATCTCAATGGACAATCATATCTCTACCATTACTATCAAAAATAAAAATCCTGAGAATCCTCCTCAGCGACCTAAAATTGTCCTAAAAGGTGTGGGATCTTCGTCCACATCTACCTCTGAATGTCATGTTACAACCCGTCGAGGTAAGATCACATTGCCAGGTACCTCTACTAAGAATACCAATCTTCCGTCAACTAAGCCTGAGTATGACCTTGTAGAGCAATTAGGGAAAACACCCGCACTCATCTCTATTCTTGAGCTCTTACGTATATCTCCTGCACATAAAGCTGTCCTTGACAAAACCTTGAGAGATACTGCTGTCCCTACTGATCTAAACGTGGACCAGTTTCAAGCCATGGTGGGATATTTATCCGTTCCACACTCCCTCACATTCACAGAAGCCGATGACGCCTCCATAAGTCAGCCTCATAATGCACCTCTACATATTGAAGCCTTCATACATAAACACCGAATAAAGTGAGTCCTGATAGATGGAGGAGCAGGTCTTAATATTTGTACATTGAGCACCATCAGACAATTGGGATATTCTGATAAAGCTGTAAATTCTACAAACCAAATCACTATTAAGGCTTATGATGATGAAGAGCGTTCGTCCAAGGGCACAGTCATCTTACCACTAAGAATAGGGCCAGTCACAAAGGATGTGGTTTTTCAAGTCCTGGATCTAGACCTCACGTACAACATATTGCTAGGACGTCCGTGGATTCATGAAATGAGGGCAGTCCCATCAACATACCATCAATGCATTAAGTTTCCTCATAATGGAGTCGCGGTAACGGTCAATGGTGATCCAAATCCATTCATATATTGCAATAACTTGAGATCACATACTGAGACTATCATTCCCAGCAATCGTGAGGCTACTCCTTCTTCAGCATATATTGATCCTGAGTCATTAAAGCCCTCGACATCCAAACAAGGTGAACTTAGAGCCAAGTTTCAAGACAAAGGCATGGGAGAATACACTCTGAATCAAACAATGTTCTTACGACAAGTCATGACCTCCCCCAAGGAATATGGGAGGCCACAGCCTAATAAGCAAATCTCCATCATGCTACTCAAATGGGATCCTACCGTCTTTCAAAAATGGGGTGAACTAGAGGAAGAAACTTTATATAAAATGCTATATAAGGACGCTGAAGAGGATACACATGATCAAATTATAATACCCTGTGAGAACTATGGCAAAGGTTTCAAAATTCTACAAAGATTTGGGTATGATGGAAAAAGACCTCTCGGACTATGCAAAGAAGGTGTCATGGAGCCTCTACAACCTGAGCTAACTACAAGAAGGGAACGCTCCAAGGGGCTTGGTTTTCTAAATCCCAAGATTCACAATAAAAGAACAAAACAGATATGGCGAGTCAAAGTGGCTGAAGTCCAACAAGAAGATGACTATTCTACAGATTCCAACGAATGGGAATGGGGTTCAGACAAATCCTCCAGCGACTATGAGCTCAACGAGACGTTTAGAGAGCTAGAGGAACCTACAGAGGAGGAGGAGTTTTACAAGAAATTCAGAGTTGGTCAAGAACCGACCCATAAGGATCCCGCACAAGCTTCGTTTCAAGGCCCTAGGTCAAGATCACATAGGATGAGGACACCTGTCCTTGAGGGTGCTACTAGTGATGATAATTTGGACTCACTCACGATCGAAACTGATGAGGAGAGTGCCATTGACGACCTCGATAACTATCTTGACATACCTGAATATAACCACATCTTCACTATTAGCCTTGCGAACTCTGAACACACTAAAGACCTTCCCCTCGTTCACCCCCAACTCATTGACTGGGATCAGGACGGACCAGCACAGCTTGATACATTTCAAAATGATGAAGCTATTGTCGATTATCTTGGCATTCGCGATGATCTTCCTCTGGGAGACCATAAAGCAGGATACGCCATAGAGCTTAATAACATGGCATACTTTGGTGAGGGTGTCGGGCCTTCTAGTCGCAAAAATGTGAAAATAAAAACAAAACAAGGGTCTTATGGCAAAAACCACACTGTGGTGCTATCTGACTCTAAAAAAGTAAAAAGAAAGGACGTATCTGAGGATGAAAACCTCTCTGAGGCGCCCAAAGATGGAAGGCTTGACATTCTCCCAGCATCATACGAGGAAAAATCATCCATGTTGGTAGAGGAGACTATAAAGACAAACATTGGTACAACAGAGGTTCCACATAACATATTTTTGGCTCAATCATTGACAGAGGCCGAGAAAGCAAGGTTCATAAGCTTCTTTAAGGAACGACAAGTCAACTTCGCATGGTCTTATGCTGATATGCCTGGACTAGACCCGGATTTAGTAATGCATCATTTAACAGTCAAACCGGGGGCAAAACCAGTAAAACAGAAATTGAGGAAAATGCATCCACAAGTGGCATTATTAGTCAAGACAGAGCTGGAGAAATTACAAGATGTCGGTTTCATACGCCCAATTGATTATCCTGAATGGATTTCCAACTTAGTACCTGTTAGCAAACCAGATCGTAGCATCCGAATATGTACAGACTTCAGGGATATCAACAAGGCTTGTCCGAAGGACGATTTCCCATTACCAAACATTGATTTGATTGTTGATCTTACAGCAGGCCATGAGATGTTATCTTTAATGGACGGATTCTCTGGATAAAATCAGATCAGGATTGCACCTGAAGATCAACATAAAACATCATTTACTTGTCCATGGGGAACCTTCTGCTGGAATGTCATGCCCTTTGGGCTGAAAAATGCAGGTGCCACGTATCAACGAGCTATGACTACTATCTTCCATGATCTCATGCATGTAACGGTGGAAGATTATGTTGACGACCTTTTGGTTAAATCAATAGACAGAAATACACACTTGGACTTACTTTCAGTTGCTTTTGATAGGCTGGAAAAATACAAGGTAAGATTAAACCCAAAGAAATGTGTCTTTGGAGTAACCTCCGGGAAGCTCCTAGGATTCATTGTGTCTAAAAGAGGAATAGAAGCTGATCCAGCAAAAGTCAAGGCTATCTTGGACATGCCGCCACCCAAGAATATCAGTCAACTTCGGTCTTTATAAGGGAGACTCTAGTCCATACGAAGATTCATAGCACAACTTGCAGATAAGTGCAATCCTTTCCAGCACCTGCTACACAAAAACATCAAGTTCAAATGGGATGAGAACTGTCAACAGGCTTTTCAGGCACTCAAAGACTATCTTTTGAACCCGCCAGTTTTGATGCCACCAATTCCGGATCAACCATTGCTACTTTACATATCAGCTACTCCAACAGAACTGGGGGCACTCCTAGCACAGCAAATACCTGACGGCAAGGAAAAAGCAGTCTACTATATCAGTCGCACATTGGTGGGATATGAGCTAAACTACACTCCAATTGAGCGTGCATGTCTCGCTGTGGTCTTTGCTTCACAAAAATTACGACATTATATGCTCACTCACAAGACTAAGTTGATTGCCAGAATTGATCCACTAAAATATCTTCTCAACAAAGCTACACTTACTGGGCGACTGGCCAAGTGGGTAATGATTTTGAGTGAATTCAACATTGAATACGTGGACAGAAAAGCCATAAAAGGACAAGCCATCGCAGATCAACTGGCAGATGCTCCTATGATAGATGATGTTCCTCTACAGTCAGAATTTCCAGATGAGTCTATTCTAACAATGTCACCTGCAAAGCCATGGCAACTATACTTTGATGGCTCATACACACAGCATGGGGCAGGAGCGGGTATACTCTTTATAACTCCTCAAGGTGATTCTATACCAAAGTCATACCGCTTATCATTTCCTTGCACCAACAATATAGCAGAATATGAGGCATTAACAACTGGGCTAAGAATTGCAGTTCAGTGGAAGATCCAAGAACTTCGTGTTTTTGGGGATTCTCAACTTGTCATCCGTCAAGCAACTGATGATTATCAAACAAAAGATGAAAAGCTAATGCCTTACAAACAACTGGTAGATGATCTGAAACAACACTTTGTAAAGATAGAGTTTGAGCAGATACCAAGAGAACAGAATCGCGCTGCTGATGCCATGGCTACAATTGCTTCGCTCATTGATCTACCGCAAAATGAGACCTGCTATGAGTTCCTGGTTGACAACCTGCTGATTCCGTCATATGAGATCACTCCTATGGAAATGATATGTGTTGTTGGTCTTGAATCCCAGTTATATGGTTCCATATTCACATACCTTCGCGACAATATCTTACCTCCCGATCTATCAAACAACCAATGCCGCACTTTCATTCGCCAATCCTCCCGATACGTTATCCTAGCTGATATCCTATACTGACGAGGTCTAGATGGCACCCTCCTTAGATGTTTAGAGAGTGACGAAGCTCAGATTGCGTTACGAGAAGTGCACGAAGGGATATGTGGTCCGCATACTAGTGGTCCTACCTTGGCCAAGAAACTCATCAGGACTGGATACTACTGGCCTACTATGGAAAAAGATGCATATCAGTTTGTCAAGAAGTGTAAGCAGTGTCAAATTCATGGAGACCTTATACATGCACCAGCACAGGAACTACAACCACTTGCATCTCCTTGGCCCTTTCGTCAGTGGGGACTCGATCTCATAGGCAAGATTCACCCTCCTTCTTCCAATGGACATAAATTCATTATCACAGCCACAGAGTATTTCACAAAGTGGATTGAAGCTGTGCCTCTCACACAAGTTACTGGGAAACAAATCGCTACTTTCATCCTGAACTACATCATTTGCCGATACGGGATTCCTACTTACATTGTCACCGATAATGGGCATCCTTTCAAGAATCAGGATGTTCGTGAACTCTGTGAGCGCTTCCACATCTCTCATCGTTTCTCCACACCATACTACCCCCAAGGTAATGGCCAAGCTGAGGCGTCTAACAAAACAATTCTCAAAATCCTTAAAAAGACAGTCAACGACGCTGGCCGTAACTGACATGTCCAACTCAATCCCGCACTTTGGGCCTATCGTACCAGTGTCTGCACACCTACAGGAGCTACACCCTACTCACTTGTCTACGGCGCTGAAGCCATCTTGCCTATTGAGGTCGAGCTACCTTCTTTACGGGTCTCCTTGAGAAACATAATCAACGATGAAGACTACAGGGTCTCTCGCTTACAAGAACTAGAACTGCTGGAGGAACGACGACACACTACTTTTAATCATCTCAAGGCTTACCAACAACGAATGAGTCGTAGTTACAATCACAAGGTCAAGCCTCGCACATTTGAGGTAGGTGACTTAGTCCTCAGAGAGAACCCCAAAAATTAGCAAGACAGAGATAAGAAGGGCAAGTTCGAACCAAATTGGCTTGGTCCTTACATCATCACAGCAGTATATGGATCTGGGGCATATCAGCTCTCAACTACAGAAGGTGAACCCTTGGAGGATCCTATCAACAGCATGCACCTTCGCAGGTTCTACACATAAGCTCTTCGGAATATCCTAACTCAAAAATACAAAAAAATCAAAAAATTCAAAAATACAAAAAAAATTATAAAAACAAAAAAATCGTCACTTGGTGAAAACCTGGCAAACAGGCGCCTTGTGACAACAAAAAAATTGAAAAAATCGAGAAAAAGTAAAGAGAAATAATTTCGTCCAATGGTGAAAACCACTTCGGTGGCGCCCTGGGCAAGTACCATGGTGAAAACTGGGTCACCAGCGCCATGCGTAGAGACTTTGCTCCTCCCTCCTTCAGGATTCTCTTTCATCTTTCACATTGCACACACTCACAACCTATTCACTCACCAATAAACTTACCCATTCCCATCATGGCTTGTTATTGATCTACCCAAGATTGGTTAGCCATCCATAACCCTCCCTTTTCACTCCCTTTCCATCCATAATAAATTAGATCTTATCTGTGACTAAGGCAATTCCTACGTCTAGTGATGGGTGTGGAACTGAGAACATCACATGTTTCGAGGAGTACAGTTTCTTCCAGCTTCCTTCAAGTCTATCCACGCACAATCCGCAATAAAGCAACATCTGCATCGCCAGTCCACAATAAAGTTCCATCTTCTCTACAATAAAGTATCAGTTTCATGGATTCAGTCAGTTTCAAATGAGACACAGCAGCAACAATGGGCTTCAACAAATCAAATCTTTCAACAGACTCAGACAACATATGGTTCAGTGCTATCTATCCTTTTTGTGAAAGTGAACATTGTGACCACAATCAAAATTCGACTTATACAAGTGACAAGAGACACTAAACTTGAGGACTACAGTGGATGTTGGTGTCGAGTCTTGGTTTTCTTTTGATTTTATCTTTTTGGTGACATGTCTTTTAGCTTTTCCAGGATGTCTTTGACTAGAGATTCTATCTCCAGGATGTCTTTGACTAGAAAGGCGAGGATGGGGTATCGTCACCTATTTGCATTTGCTGTCTGTGGATTGTCTTTTAGTAATGCTATGACTTGTCCAAGGATATGAGGACACTGTGAGTCTAGTATGAACTGGGGCATTCCTTGTTTGTGACTGTCTTATCTCCATGCAAACAGGTACAATGACTTTCTGGGCCGAACAAATGCCTCGATTGTCATAACCTATTCTGCCATAATAAAGCTCAATGATGATAACGCACAAGAAGCTCTTTCACGTTCATATCTTCTGTCTTCCATCCCCCTTTCTTGATTGACTTCCATTGTCCTTCTCGAGTCCGCGTAGCCCGCTATCACATGACTGAGTGTAATGACACACCAAAAACATTTGCATTTCATGTAGTTGCACCTGCATTACCACATATAAGCATTTCATACATACATATAGATATCACAATTGCATCACATCCTGCATACAACACATGTTAGCACATCTCACATTTTCATTATGTAAATAATCATTTGCATTATCATATTCATTTGCATTACATACATTCACATTTGCATCATGCATCTCATATAAAACATAAAAGAACAAAAATATATTGCATTGCATCATATAAGCATCCATATCATAAAACATGCATCACATAAGAACATCTCATCACATAAGATACACATGCATATAGCTGCCGCAAAAATGGTGACTCATCTCATATATAATCAAAAAGTGTCATGATACAATGATGTCAAAAGAATCATATGGCTACAAAGAATCACCCGCAGGTGTCTACAATACAACAATGATACATATACTGATACAATGGGAGCCCACTATAGCTATGAGGAACTCCCTCCCTCGGAGCCGCCTCGCCTCGACGGAGTCTGAGCTATAGATGGACCCGCCCCAGGATCCCCCTGTCTCTCTGGTGGTGGTGGAGGCCCCATAACCCCACCGCTGGATGCCTGTCTCCTGCGGCTCCCTCCCGTAGCCGTCGCTGTGCGCGACGATCTATGGAAGCTCCTAGCCCGCTGATCTGCTGGCACGGCTGCATAATATAGATCCCTCCAGTAGGCGATCTCCTCTCCGGCTTGCAAAACATATGCGTAGCCTGCCCCTGCATCCTTTGTTGCCCGCCTACCTACCCTCAGAGCTGTCTCGGCCTCTGTATATCTCTGGATGGCCTGATCCCTCTCCCGCTCTGTGTCTCGGACCCTGGTCCTGAGGTGGTTCCTCTCTCGAACCAAATCCTCAATCTCATCTGCCAGGCCCTGGCAGATCTCCCGCAGCCTCACCACCTCATCCTCCTCAGAGTCTCCGCTCTCCGCCTTCGCCTGTGGCTCCTCCCCTACAGGTGCATGTCCCTCAACCTCTGCCTGCACCTATCCCTGTGCCTGTATAGGTACCTGTGGCTGCACCTGTCTCTGTCCCTCTTCCTGCACCTGTCTCGGTCCCTGTCTAGGACCCTGTGCTGCTGGCACCTGTAGGGGCAGTCCACCCCGTCCTCTCACCACTGGATCTGCTCTCTCCTATCCTCCCTCCCTCCGAGGTGCCACCCGCCTCTCTCCCACCACTCCCCTCCGCCTCCGCCGGCCCCTACCTCCATCCCCTCCTCCATCATCATCATCTCCTCCACCCTCTCCATCCAGTGGCTCTGCCGGATCTGTCAATCTGGGAAATGGATGCTCTGCCCAATACGCAGAGTACTCTGCGTCCATCCCTGCATCATCTACCTCTGGCCACATGTCCCATGGCATCGGCATCATCTCAGCTAACTGTGTCACTGCCTGATCATATGATAGCAGTGGACCAAACTGCACCTGATCTCTGACCATACGGGCATACATGCCCGAGCCCCGTGGCATCCGCTGAATCTGCCCGAACTGCCTGCACACCCTGTCTACCAGCTGCCTCTCTAGAATATAGGGCATCCGCCCCATCAGATACCTGCTCCTCAACACATATGGTAGCTCCAAGGAATCATCCTCCCACTCCTCGCACCCCAGGTACGGCCTCCAGATCACCATGTCAATATCATCAATGACTCGCCTCCAATGCTCCAATCTCCCAATCCGAGGCTGCGATGTGATCATGTCATACAGGTGCACAAAACTCTGTCCCTGTCCTCTGCCTCTGAAGTGAATGGGCCGTGTGATGGGAAGGTGCTCATAGGCCCACACCTGCAAGAGAGTCACACCGCAGCCCAAACCCACTGATCCGTGGTATACAAACTGATGCAGCTCATAATACAAATGTGCCAGGACACATGGCCCCCATGCATACCTAGTGTGCTCTGCCATCAGCGTCTCCAAGGCCCCTCCCCAGCCCACTGCCAATCCTCGTGTGGCCCTGTCTGGACACAAATATCCACTGATGACTCCCCCAACAACTGCCGGCAATGCTAATCCTATGGCAGTCATGGTGTCCCAGGCTACATGACCTGCTCGCATCTCCAACTCAGGATCCTGAAAAACCCGTCTCAATGCCTCCCTGTCACCATCACGGTCGTAGGGAATCAACTCTCCATCAATAGGAACATGCAGAATCCTGTATACATCCTCCAATGTCACTGTCATCTCACCCATCAGCAGGTGAAACGTGCATGTCTCTGAGTGCCATCTCTCGGCCAACGCAGTCAGCAACCCCATGTTTGCCCGAAACTCGGGCACATAGAGCATATGTGTGAGACCCATCTCCTCAATGGAAATCATGTCCTGGATCGACAACTCTGGTCGCAGTCTCTGAGTCGATGGGAATCTCTCCCGTGACTCTAACATCGGCAAATACTCCTGCAGTCAAGCAACTCAATCATGTCAGTTATCGTGGCATTCACTGTTTATCACAAAATGCTACTTGCTACCTAAATGCATCTGGTTATCTATCCTAGTGACACTCACTGTTCATCACAAAGTGTTGCTATCTATCCTAGTAGTGCTCCCTGTTCATCACAAAGTACTACGTGTGTGACATTCCCTGTTCATCACAAAGTGTCACTCACATTCGCACTCCCTGTTCATCACAAAGTGCTGCCTATCTTGGTGCTCCCTGTTCATCACAAAGTGCCTGGATCTATCCTAATCTTTTTAGAGGACCTGCTTGAGTGTATCCTCTCAGCAGCTTATCCAATCGACAGCATATGTTCATCACAGAACTGCCGATTTGACCTAAAAGACTAAAACCATGCATTTAAACACACAAACGCACTTTTACAACACACACGCGCTTTTAACTCATAAACGCGCTTATAGACTGCACAAACGTGCTTCTAAAACACAGACGCGTTTTATGTACACAAACGTGCCTATGCCAGACACAAACGCGACCAGGGAACACAGACGTCCCTACATGACATAAACGCTCCTATAAAGCACATACGCTGCTACATTTCACAAACGCGTCCGCATTCAACACAAACACGGTTCCAGGCATAGACACGCCTGGACCCGACACAGACG
This sequence comes from Cryptomeria japonica, assembly GCF_030272615.1. Classification (NCBI taxonomy): domain Eukaryota; kingdom Viridiplantae; phylum Streptophyta; class Pinopsida; order Cupressales; family Cupressaceae; genus Cryptomeria; species Cryptomeria japonica. The sequence goes on from NC_081408.1 coordinate 534,621,314, forward strand.
CGCCTGGACCCGACACAGACGCGCCTGTTGGACACAAACGCGCCTGGCGCTGACACAGACGCGGTTGCGCATTTTTGCACTTTTTAAATATCCTATTCCTAGTGCATTTATTGCTCCTAAACATGCATTTATGACAAAACTCAAAATGCGTGAAAGTACGAGGAGGTTTTCGGGTACTTACCGACTCTCCTGCATCGGCTGGTCGCTGGAATCAGCGGACACGGTCGAATCTATGAATGAATGCCATCGTTGCTGACTACTGCTGCTCTTTTCTCGCTCTGCACTGTGATCTTCTAAGGGTGTGGATGACAATGAGGATGTCTTTTGCCCGTGGTCTATCTTATAGCCTAGCCTGGCCCTCGCCTTCATTTCCCGAGTCAGTCTTTCTCATCCCGTGACTTTGTCACTTTATCCGATCAGTCCATTCTATCCCGTCTTTCTTATCGAGAGATTGTCTGCAATCTTTTCAGACATTTTCATCCAATCTCTCGAGGGGGCATATAATTCCTTATCCTGGGGCAACTCTGTATCAGTTCATCTTATTTTTCTTTGAAACAACGCGACAAGCCGCATTGTCTCAAAGAGGGGCAAAATGTAGACACTCAAAATTGTCATGTCTAATTAAATAAATATTTTATTTATTTAATTATCTAAGCCTAATTCTTCTATTAATTAAATAAATCCTTATTTATTTAATTAATTCATTTATCCTCTTCTAGCCTTATTTCTCATTTAAATAAATACATTTATTTATTTAAATTATCCCTTTCCTAAATTAAATAAATATTTTATTTATTTAATTGTCCTATTTCTTCTATTAATTAAATAAATCTTTATTTATTTAATTAATTCATTATCTTTTTCTACACATGACACATGTCATTCATCTCTTAATTCATACACTACCTACCTCTTTCATTATTTTGGTATTTCTTATACCTACCCTTTAATCCTAGCCGACCTCTCTTTTTACACCTCTCAATCTTAACCCTCCATTTCTTATTGTGTCTTCTATTTAAGGAGATGCTTTCTTCATTGTCAAACCCTAACTACTTGATCAATTGACTACACTACAATTCCACTTGCAACCACATTCTGTTCTTTGTTGAGCTCTTGTGCATACAAAAATCTGAGAGCAAGTATATCAAGCAAGATCAATGGAGATAGGAAGAATGGAGATCAAAACCCTAGTGGACATGTGATGGTATAATCTTTGTGATTTTTGAGTTATTTGCATTGTTTTAGGTTATCTTCATATGTTATGGTGGATCTTTGTTTATTGTTAGGCTAGGGTTTGGTGGTTGAATTCATTTAGCCTTTCAATATTGTTATTATTGTTATCCATTTTCACCATATACACTAAGTAGTGACAAAAATAAAATTGTAAAAGTACTCATATATCTTTAACTCTAAGAAAAATACAACTTCAAGTATCAAGAATTAGATATCATAGATATTTCATAACCCATTCCATAAGCTAAGTGGATAAATGGATGAATGAAACCATTAATAGATTAGGATCTATAACTGATTATTAGGAATGATCAACACCTAATACTAAAAATTAGCAAGTTAGAGGTCTACCTGCATCTTTGACTAAAAAATGTCATTATATTTACAAATAAGAAAGTCTAAAATCCTAATAGGAGAAATGAAAAAAGATGGGGACTTGGAGGAATTCTATGCATAGGTAGAAAAAGTTATAACTCTAAAATTTTACCCACACATAGAAAAGAGAATGAACACATCCCAGACTTAGAAATTATTCAAAACAAGTTCCAATTCCAAACACATGATAAGTACATGGGGATAAGGGTGAATAAAACTCTATTAAATTTTATCAAAGTGAGCCCATTTAAAATTACTTTAGATTAGTTATCTATGATGGGAGAAACAAGGTCTTAGTATATAGTAGAGTTGAGATTCAATGAAATCTCAACATAGTTAAATCAATTGGTAATAAGATTTTTAATCTATTTGACAACTATGACACCTAATAAAATATATGTAATGACTTTAATGTCTAAGATTGTAGACACCAAAGGATAAACATCTATAATTAGCCAAAAGAGTGATATCAAAAGATCAAGAAATCATGGAATTTAATACTTCTCCAAGTATTTCTTTGATTGGTTATATTGGTAGAGATTAGGAGGTATCAAATGATGAGGGAGAGTGCTTCTAAATGTCTATTTTAGTTTCGAAGAGATTTAATCGGTATTCATGAAACATAAAATTATGTCACTATCAATCACATGGGTCAAATATATTACAACTAATTCAATATAATGCCTATAAACTTAGATGGGAAAGGTTTAATCAAACTTGAAAATGTAGAAAAATAGGGAATTTATTTATTTTTTTTGTAATAATGTTCATATCATAATTATTTCCAAAATTCTACTATTCCATATAATCAAAGATATAATTTTGATTTTTTATAGTTTGGAGGTAGATATTAATACAAAAAAATATTGAAAATGGTAGAGAAAATTCCACAAATCATATCATTATTACTATAATTATAAAACACAAAAATAATGCATTGATTATTCTCAAATTTGAATTCAACAAGGTAGATTTTACATTGATGTTCATTAGCTATATAAACCCATCATTTTCCCATAAAACTACCAAAAATACCATATCTAAAAGTAACTTTCTAGTAACTAATAATTTATTTAATTTCTTTATTAATCTATAATATAAAACAAGAAAATAATCTACATTAATGTAATATTCTCTGAAATTCCCACCCCCTTATAACATTAATCCAAACAAAGGACTAAAAATTGCAACAATTGATTGCAATAACCCTTTTAGAGACTTTGATGGAGTGCCTTTGCTAATCCTCATTACTTGCACAATATGAGAGAGCATAAAATTTTCCCAACCTCCTTGTAGAATGAGATACCTTTCCTCCAAAAGTCCATATCTCCTCCTAGTGTATCATAAATTGCATCCCCATACAAATTCATACTTATTCAGGGCTCACTTTGGTGTTTCTACTTTCATGCTATTAATTATGACTGATTGTGCTCATTTTAGCACCAAATCAGGAAGTTAAACACCTTTATGGATTCATAACCAAATTTCAAGCCCAAATGATAGGATTATGGTGTTAGGTGCAAGTGTCCTCCATACTAAAACGTTAGGCACCATAGTCTTCACATTTTGGGCGCATATTTAAACCCATGATAATCATAAGATTGTTGAGTGAGAAAGTGCTTCTAATTTTGGCCTTCTTTGAAATTTTCAACTTTTTTCATGAGGTTGAGCATAAAAGAAAGTCTTAATCTCTTATTTGAAACATCTCTAATATCCTAAATCAATTATCATCAAGAAAGTTTTAATTGAGAAAACAATCATACATTTTCAAGGCAATGGAGGAGATGTCAAGTATTCAAATATTCAAGTATTTAAGTTGGCATCCATGGTTAATTTTATGTGTTTCCTCCATGAGTGAAAAAATGCATGAAATAATACCTAGCAACATCAACCTTTTATGAGGCTTCTAGGCAAGAAGATTCATAACAAAGTATAACATTTAAAATTTTGCATTTCCTCGAGGTTTTTAGTATTTTCTTAATCAAAGGCAAGCCCTCATTTTTATCATTATTGCTATAATATGAGAGAATAAAAGAGATAAAATATAACTATTTTTAATCAATTTATTGATCCAAACAATAGCCTCTAAATAGACAATACAAAAACAAAATAGTTTGAAAACTGAATAACTAACACAACAACTATTGTAACAACTAACTAGTTATGTAATGCAATGCAATACGTGAACATTCTTTGTCCCTTATTACACTAATTTGAACAAGAGTAGAACATTGCAAGGGTTGAGCCCAACCCTTTTACAAACTTTGATGAAATACCTTCACTGATCCTCCTTGCTCACCCAAGAAATACCAAATTGAATGCATCACTGGATCTCCTTGTTAGACAGTTCAAATAACCAAAAGACAATTGAGAGGGGAGGGGGGGTGAATTAGTTGTCACAGATTACCAGAACCATCAGCAATTAAAACTATTATACTGTAACCCAACACATTAATACTAGAATAGTAGATAAACCACTTAACCATAAATAGTAATCACAGAATAAATAGGATCTATATGATACCAAGATTTGTATGTGAAAAACGTGGTAAAGGGAAAAACCACGATGGGAAGCCTACCCATGGTCAAATAATACTTCTGCGGTAAGTATGTGAATTACAATTGAGGGGCCTGGACTTGCAGGAAGGCCAATAGCCTAGATCACACTGCTCATCACAAAAGGAGCCTCACTAACTAAATAGAAATCCAGACTACAATCTAGAGAAGTGTTGAACTGCAAAAGATAGCATCTCCAATGCCTAGGTATAGTTTCAGTTAAGCTCAATACCAGAGGACTAAATCCTCTTACATAAACCTAATTTGATCTCCAATGATTGACCAATTCTTTTGCCTGAATGCTATTACATTATTCGCACATTACATTCCTTGACCATGACCTCTAACAATAACCATGATGATCTACAATGAGATCTTACATCTATATATACAAAACCTCGACCATAAACAATCATATCAACCACCAGACAATAAACCGATTACATAATTACAAGCCATGTTAGCATAACACCAAACAAATAATATCCAACACATAAGACATCCTAAAAATACATCAATAGGTCCAATCCACACATTACATTAAAGTCGGTCCATAACCTAGATCAACCGGGACCCAGTATAGGTCCACACACTACAAAAATGATCTCCATCTGCCAAGTCTCAAACATGATCACCAAAAGCATCTAGAAACTCCACTAGAAGCTGCACCAACACCACTTATACAATTCATCAAAGATCTCCACCAAAAGCTCTACCGATGAAACCCTTGTTGAAACCAGAAACCAAGCTTCTAAGCAAGCAAGATAGCATCTAATCATCAGACCGAAACCAACTGACCAAATATGAGTATGAGTATCATGAACAAGCCAATTCCATCACCAAACTATATCAGAGCCTACCAAATCATGTCGGATCCAAGTTAACCAGAAACCACTCAACCTACCGAGACCAGAAGGGTGTCGGTAAAGCTTCCAAACAACTAGTGTTCGCATCAATGACAAAACATCAATGCAACACATAATCAGTTCCACCAAATGGCCAACAATCTCCCCCTTTGGCATTGATGGCAACATTAGATGTGAAAAACATCTAAGTACCAAGAAATGCCAAACAAGTCTCCCCCAATGGAAGACAACCAACAATCTCCCATATATAGATCTGAGTATCAATACCTACCCCTGTAAATAATATCTTTGTAAGGCTCTGAATTTCTCCCTTATCAATATTCTCCCCCTTTCTTCTCTTTTTCACTTTCTTTGCCTTTTTCACATCAATATCTCCCCCCCTTTGACATCAATGCCATAAATCTGACAAAAAATATCAAAGCAAAAACATAAACCACTGAATCAAAAAGCTGACTATTCCTCCTGAGTAGTAGCATCCCACATCAGTGCCAGAATGAATAGTATCTTTGATAATGCATGCCATACTGATGTCAAACCGCATCAATCAAGTCTCTAGTGGAGGGGAAGAAACTCCCAATCTATCTCTCAGGTACTCAAATGATTCCTTGGCAAAGGTTTAGTGAAAATATCTACAATCTGCTCTTTAGTGTTCACATAAACTAGTCTAACTTCATTTGATTCCACCTTTTCCTTCAAAAAGTTATACTTGATAGATATGTGCTTTGTCTTAGAATGAAATACTGAATTCTTTGATATATCAATAGCAACAGAGTTATCACAGTGAATAACTATCGGTGCATCACAATCTACCTTTATATCCTTCAACATTTTCTTCATCCATAAAACTTGTGTACAGTTAGTAGTGGCAACAACATACTCAGCTTCAGTAGTAGATAAAGAAGTACATGACTGCTTCTTTTTGATCCATGAAACTGACTTCTTTCCAAGAAAGAAAGCTCCATCGAAAGTACTTTTTTGGTCATCAACATCTCCGGCCCAATCAACATTTGTATATGCACATAAAGTAAAGTTATCATCCTTAGGGTACCACAAGCCATATTTTGATGTACCTTGCAAGTACCTAAAAATCATTTTCACCATAGTCTCATGATTTTGTCTAAGATCACTCAAAAATATTGAAACAATACAAACAACATTAATAATGTCAAGCCTAGTTTGAGTCAAATAAAGCAAACCTCCAACCATAGACTTGTATCTTGTAGGATTTATCGGTGCAAAAACATCTTTTCTTGTCAATTTCTCACTTGTAACCATAGAAGTACTTACCAGTTTAGAATCTCCCATACCAAATTTCTTCAACAATTCCTTAGCATATTTAGTTTGACAAATGAAAATACCTTTGTTAGTTTGAGTAACCTGCAAACCTAAGAATTTTTTTATCTCACCAATCATAGACATCTCAAATTATTTTTCCATATTCTTAAAAAATTACATGTATAACTTATCTTCACCTCCAAAAATAATGTCATCAACAAATACTTCAATAATCAATATATCATCATCAGTGATCTTATAATATTAATTACTATTAGCACTACCCTTAGTAGAACCAAGCTTCAAAAGATATGTATTCAACCTAGCATACCAAGCTCTAGGTGCTTGTTTCAATCCATATAAAGCTTTCCTTAACTTGCAAACCATATTTGTGTCATCTGATAGTGAAAAACCATCAAATTGCTCAATATAAACTTCCTCATCAAGATCCCCATTCAAAAATGCACATTTAACATCCATCTGATAAACCTTGTAGTTTTTATAAGCAGCATAGGCAAGAAATAATCTTACAGCTTCAATCCTAGCTACAAGTACAAAAGTCTCTCCATAATCAATTCCTTCCTTCTGAGAATATCTTTTACAAACCAATCTAGCCGTACTCCTTATAAATTGACCATCCTCATTCAATTTATTCCTAAAAACCTATTTAGTTCCAATAAAAATTTTATTTTTAGGCCGAGGAACCAAGGTCCATGTGTTATTTTTCTCAATCTGATCTAATTCTTCTTCCATAGCTTTCAACCAATATTCATCTTTACATGCCTCAATTACTGATACCTATTCAACTTGTGAAATTAAACATACCTCATTAGTTTTAAGTCTTCTTCTTGTCATCACTCCATTTCTCTTATCCCCAATGATCTGATCTTCTGAATGATCCAATCTCACATACCTAGGAGTCTTCTGATTTTTTGTTCCTCTTCGTTGTTCTTCAGCTATTGTAGAGTTCTTTGATATTTTTGGAGTAACTGGTTCAACTCTCTATTCCGATAAAGGTGCTACCAGTTCAGATATAATCATTTCCACTACCGGTTCCTTCTCATAAACTCTGATTTGACTTCTATTCAGCTCATCTACTTTGACATTAGCACTCTCCACAATTCTCTGCAATCTCTTGTTATAACATCTATTTGCTTTTATTTCATTAGAATAACCAAGAAATATGCCTTCATCACATCTAGGATCAAATTTCCCAATGATATCATCTCTCCTAATATAACATTTACGACCCAAAATTCTGAAATACTTAATTGCAGGTGTATTGCCAAACCATAATTCATAAGGTGTCATACCGATTTCTCCTTTGATATGTACTCTATTGAATATATAAACCATTGTACTCACTACTTCTCTCTTGTAGATATGATGTAGACTAACTTCCATCATCATTGTTCTAGCAGCATCCAAGATAGTTTTGTTCTTCCTTTCCACAACTCCATTCTACTGAGGTGTCCGGGGAGTAGAGAATTGTCTTCTTATACCATGCTTGTCACAAAAGATTAAACTCACCAGATGTGAATTCTCCACCATGATTTGATCTCAAACATTTAATTTTCAATCCTATCTCAGTTTCCACTTTATCCTTAAAGATTTTAAACTTTTCAAATGCTTCAGATTTTTCTTTCAGAAAAGTAACCCTCATCATTCTAGAATAATCATCAATGATTAGCATGAAATATCTATCACCTTGAATTTTTTTAACTCTAGTAGGGCCACAAAAATTAGTATGAATAAGATCAAGAACATCATTTGATTTATCTTGTATACTCGTAAAAGAGGTTCTAACCTATTTAACCATTTGACATTCTTTACATACCAGATTATATGGCTTCATAATCTTAGGTATATCCCTAACTGCCTTAGTTGAAAAGATATTCACAATGCAATCAAAATTCACATGACATATCCATTTATGCAATAGCCAACTCTCATCAATATGTGTAATCAAACATGTCTTCTCATCAGAGTTCAAATGAAATATATTACCTTTTATTTGTGTACTAGTTGCAATTTCAAAACCAGATCTATTAATGATTTTTCATTTTCCATCCTTGAATTGTAATTGAAATCCCTTATCTACCAATTTTCCTACACTCAAAAGATTATGCCTCAAACTTTCAACATAATAAACATTTTCAGTATTGTTCTTACCATCCAATGATATAGTTCCTTTTCCTTTGATCATACATTCTTTGTCATCTCCAAATCTAACTAGACCACCATCAAATTCTTGCAAAGACAGAAACTTCCCTTTATCTCCAGTCATATGATGTGAACAACCACTGTCAATTACCCATTCATCCTTGTCATCAATTTTAGAAGCAGGTGCCTTCTCTTTAGGTACATTCTCTTCTAGTGCTAGATCATCTTCCTTGATAGCCAAGAACACCCATTCCTTCCCATTGTCGAATTCACTAGCACAGTCTTCTGCCGGTTTATCATCAAAATCAGTAATGCCTTCCTCATCCGCTATGTAGCATGATTTGTCTCTATTTTTCTTGTATTTATATTTGTCCTGATATCTAGGGTTAGGCTTAAATGATCTTCTATCTCTTTCTTCAAATCTTGAATTTCTTTCAAGAAATCTAGATGCAAAATGACCAATCTTATTACATACAAAACATTTAAAAGGTGTTTTTCCTTCATACTTACTTTCTATCAGTCCTTTAGGTACTCTTCTAGAAAATAGTGCTTCAAGTTGCTCAAACTCGTCATCTTCTCTCTTCATATCTTCTAATTCCTTTTCATACAAAACTTTCAAGTCTTGCTTACCGGTTGTAGATGTAGATGCATGAAAAGCAAGTTCAGACTTCACAACTCCAAAAGGTCCAAATTCTTCAAGCTCAAAAGAAGATAGTTTCCCAACCAAAGTATCTTTGTTGACAGATGTATTAGCCATTGTTCTCAAATCATTAATAGTAGTAGCCTTCATTTTGTAAGCCAGTGGTAGGTCTCTTAGGACTTTAGAAACAATTTCACCTTTGCTCAAAGTTCCACCACAACATTGATTCCCATAAGCATCTCATTTACCCTTTCCATGAATGTAGTAATCCTTTCATTTTCTTCCTTCTTTGGGTTTTCATATCTCACCCATTAACCATCAAGTTTAGCAATCTTCACTATAAGGTCACCTTCATTAAGAGTCTCTAACTTATCCCATATAGCCTTTCGAGATAATTTGTCGGTTAATCCCATTATTTGTTGATCAGAAAGTTCACACAAGAGGGCTTCTCTTTCTCTACAATCATTCTCAAGCTCCTTGTCCAAGTTTTCTGGAGGAGGATTGCCAAATCCCAGATTATAGGGTGTGACACTATTCTATGTGATCTCCCAAATCTCCTTGCCAAGACATCTCAGATGAGTCTCCATCTAAATCTTCCATACTGTGTAATTTGATCCATCAAGCCTCATAATATCCCTTCAATAGATAGCTCCAAAAGAACTGGATGAACTTGAGTTGTTAGTTGCCATAGGATCTTCCTTAAGCGGTTAAGATTTCTATAGAGAGGACCAAATCTCTGATACCAATTGTTAGATAGTTCAAATAATCAGAAGACAACTGAGAGGAGGAGGGGGGTGAATCAGTTGTCACAGATTACCAGAACGATTAGCAATTAAAAATTAAATACCGGAATCCAAAACATTAATACCAGAATAGCAGATAAACCAATTAACCATAAACAATAATCACAAAATAAATACCATCCATATGACAGCAAGATTTATACGTGGAAAACCTGGTAAAGGGAAAAACCACAGTGGGAAGCCTACCCACAGTCAGATAATACTTCTTCTATAAGTATGTGAATTATAATTGAAGGGCCTACACTTGCAGGAAGGCCAACAACCTAGAGCACATTGCTTATCACAAAAGGAGCCTCACTGACTACATAGAAATCTAGACTACAATCCGGAGAAGTGTTGAACTGCAAAAGATAGCATCTCCAATGCTTGAGTACAGTTTTGGTTAAGCTCAATACCAGAGGACTAAATCCTCTTACACAAACCTAATTTGATCTCCAATGATCAACCAACTCCTTTGGTAAAATGATATTACATTATTCACACATTACATTCCTTAACCATGACCTCTAACAATAACCATGATGATCTACAATGAGATCTTACATCTATATATACAAAGCCTCAACCATAAACAATCAGGTCGGCCACCAGACAATAAATCAATTACATAATTACAAACCATGTTAGCCTAAGGCCAAACAAATAATATCCAACACATAAGACATCCCAAAAATACATCAATAGGTCCAATCCACACATTACATTAAATTCGGTCCATAACGTAGATCAACCGGGACCCAATATAGGTCCACACACTACAAAAATGATTTCCATCCACCAAGTCTCAAACATGATCACTAACAGCATCCAGAAACTCCACTAGAAGCTACACAAACACCACTTATGCTATTCATCAAATATCTCCACCAAAACCTCTGCCGGTGAAACCCTCGTTGGAACCAGAAACCAAGATTCTAAGCAAGTAGGATAGCATCTGATCATCAGAACAAAACCAACTGACCAAATATGAGTAAGGGTATCATGAACAAGCAAATTGCATCATTAAACTATATCAGAGCCTGTCAGATCATGTCAGATCCAAGTTAACCAGAAACCACTCAACCTACCAGGACCAGAAGGGTGTCGGTAAAGCATCCAAACAACTAGTGTTGGCATCAATGACAAAACATCAATGAACACATAATCAATTCCACCAAATGGCCAACACACCTAGTTATAAAACCTACAATCATCTACTCAACATGAGAGAACAAAATTTTGGGCCCAATTAGGGGGAAGTGTGCGCATTGGAAACAACTTCATTAGGAATGGGGCCCCATTATTTCCTAAATGAGGCCCTATTTTGGTTCGGGTTTCCAAGGCCAAAAAATAAATGGTCCCTCTTATGGATCAAAGCCTAGAATGAAATAAGGACCCATTTAGCTTTAAAAGAGGGCCACATTTTGTGAAAGTATTTTCACAGCAAAAAACATAATGGGGACCAATTATTTAAATGGGTTCTCAATTATATAATGAAGTCTCCTTATTTAAATGGGTTCCTGTTATTTAAAATTTTGAAAACTACCCCACCATGTACCTTGAGATTCAAGTCAGGTAAGCCTTGAACCTACAAGTACAAGGTTGGACTATGTTACTCATATATATTTAAGTTGAAAAAGTCATTATTTAACAGCTTTTTTGTTTTCACATTTTTTGAAAAACAATGTATATGACATCATTCTTAAGACAATAATTATCAATATTAAAAAACTTCAAAAAATGATAATATTAGGGAAAATTATGGTGGTTTTAGATGAGGATTTTTAAAAACAAAAAATATGGCCAATAGAAAATTAAAAAAAATCAATAAAAAATATAAAAAATATCCTCATCAATATTCAATGTATTACAAATATTTTATCAAAAGGTTTAAAAAAGAAAAAATATTTGTGTCAAAAAGTGATGGTCGTACATGTGCACATTATGGTATGGTCCTAAAACTGACATTTTTAAATAGTGGTTTTTAGAAATCCCTTTTGAAAGACAATTTCTATTATCAGGGTATTAAGGTAAATTACATATTTGGAAACTAGACCTTGAGTGCTACATTCTGTATTATTGACATTTTTCAAGATTCAATCTCTAAGTGCTTCTTATTTTTAGGTCAAATGTGGAAAAATTGAAAAATCAAGGAAAATACTTTCACTTTTTGGCCAAAAAGTGGTCTCAACTTCTTGCACACACCTTGTTCCCACACTCCATGCATACTAAGACATGTTTTGAATTTTAAATTTCACATCCCCTTTGAATGTGTCTAATTCCTTCTCTAGTGTTGCACATGAGACACTTTTCCTCTAAAATTACACCTTTGAGTGTCTCTAATGCCTCTTCAAGTGTTGTAGAAACAATCCCTCCTCTATTGTATTTTCACCAACCAAATGTCTAAACATTAGACACCCTTCCTCTAAAATTCAATATCCCCTCTAAGTGTGACTAATGTATCCTAAGTGGTGTAAAAATAACCAACCAAAGATCAATACACTAAGTGCAACCATAAGAAATCTAACCCCCTCACTCCTTGATAGGACAAATAATGCCAAGCCCCCTCTTCTCTTCACATACACAAATAGGGTGTTTTTCATGTAGCAAATCATCTGAAATTAGGAAGCTATCTTGGTATGATCAATATCCTTGAACTTCCATTAACACCAACTTCTAATATATTATCCTCTATAGTCTCTCTAGAATAAACCTTTCATCAATTTTGGCATCGTGAGGTGAGTTGTCATTGCTAGATGAGTCATTTGTATGCACCATAAAACCATAAAAGTGTGGTTTACCTTAAGTTGCAATTAGAGCTTTATTTTCCTTCAACTTACCATTGATGAAATATTTGGCCTACTGAATGCAATTCATTTGCATATGTCCAATTTTCTAACAATAATATAATGTGAATTCTTTCCTTGTTGAAATGTGAGAATTCTTCTTAGCAAGCAAAGCACTTTTCTCAATGATTAAGTGACTATTATTTTTGATAAGGTAAAATAGGTTTTTAAGGGATCCCAAAATTATTTACAATGACCAATAGTTATTTATTGAAGATAACCAAACAAGTAGCAAATTATCAACAACAACAAAAAATAAAAATAGGGAACAAGCCGAAACCAACTTACTGAAGATCTTTCAAAATATGGGTAGCCTCCATATCCTTCTGTATGATCTATTCATGCATATCCATAACCTCTTTAATCACCTAGGCCAAATCACCAACAATCTTATACTGACTATGGATCATAGAGAAGGGCCCCTATGCCTTCAATGAAATCTAGTTCCCAGAACTACTAGCAAGACCAATGGGCTCCACCTCCACAACATTAGTATCAGAACTTTTATATTTTATCTTTTTCTTTCCCATCCATGGGGATTGGGCAGTTTCATTTAACATGCAAAGACAACTTTCATTTCTCTCAACTACCTCCTTCCTAACATTAACCATAGTATTAAGCTTACTCTTTACCCTAGTAATTGAACTTTATAGAGAGCTAATTATTTTATCTTGATTTTACTTCATGTGATTCACATCATTGACAATAGCTTCAATTAGATCCATCATTTTATTATACTCCTTATTACCTATACCCTTATTCCCCATTGGCCAAGGATAAACTAGATCCAAAAAGTCACGATTTCTACATAGCACAAAGGTTAGTAAAAAATTACAAATCCTTGATCGTGATCAGCAAAACAAGTTGTGGCCTTGATTTTTCAAAATTTCTCAAAAAAGTCAATAACATAACCATTTTGGAGATAGTTTAGCTATGTTCTTCCCTATTGACACAAGATTCTCCATCTCGTTAAAAAGGGAGTGATAGTTATTTATGATATTTATAATCTGATAGACCACCTAATAGGCTAGATTAGCTTAACCATCAGGAACACTAAAAGATGGCATCTCGACATTCTCATTGGAATTCAAGGGGATCTCCCTAGGGATCTCCTCCTCAACACCATCATGGGGACCAAGACCAATTTGTTGGTCATCCACTTTAGGGTCCACATTTCTCTCCATTGCAACCCCTTCCCCAAAATTCTTATCAAACAAAGGAGTCTTGTCACCACATTCATAGTTCTACCCATATCGACACTCAAACTTCTATCCTTTTTAGCATAAGACCTGCCATCTTACATTAATTACAAAGGTCCAAGATCTTTCTAATATCAATAAATGAGGCTCAACCTAGACTTTCTCCCCTTTTGAGAAGTCCCTGGAAAGTATTTAGATAGGCTACGCCTAATGGGAGACACATGCTCAATGCCATCCTCCTTTGTACCAAAACCCTTAGAACAGGAAAAAGATAAATCTTTCTTAGCTTAATTCTTGGAGGAGGGTTTCTTTATGTTACTAATGTGATAGAAAACCTCTTCATCCAAGACCACATCTTCTGAGTTAGTAGACATATCTAAGTAATTCACCATGACATTTTGGGCATATTCCAATTTACGCTTCCCGGTGGGTGGCTTGAGAGGAGTGAACACAACCTTTGCATATTCTATGATATGGAGGATTTGGCCTCCATGGAGGAATAGGGAGGTATTATTTCTATGCTCATTAATGCTATCAACAAGAGAGGAAACAAGATAGAATAGAAAAAGAATCTAATACCTATGGTGAAACTGATTTACTAGGATAAAATGAAGCCCTAAATAAACTAGAAAAATGGAAATCTAGGGTAAAGTACCTCATAATATATTTTCCCATCTCTACCCTAAAATGTTTGATGGTTGTTAGCATTTTCACAATGGGAGATTGTTGGAATTTTAGTAAGTTTGTCGGTATGAGGATATTGAGAAGGTTGTTGGAGTTTGTTGATATAACTGTGAAAGGATGATTACTATCTTAATAATATTATTTTGTCATTGATGTCAAGCAATTGATTTTCTGATTTAGTATGATGTTGCCATATCTTAATGAGTATGTTTTGATAAGTATAAAGATTTCAGTAAGTGACATTGAAGGAATGTAATAATGAAGGGGAGTAATAAGTTATTCAATGGGCAACTATTATCGAGTCAGACAGTGATGAGATCTTATTATTTTGATTGTTTTGATATCCTATATATGAGTATTTGAAGCCTGAACAAGAAGGAGAAAAGATTTCAAGCCATAGAATTAGTTAAGGCTTGATAATGTTCTATGTTACCAAGCAAGATGCTAGTCGGCAAACCCTAAGGTTATCGCTATCGGTTAAAGAAGGAAGAATATCTACCAAGTGAGGTTCAATATTTACCGAGTAATAACTGAATGCATTGGATGGATAAATACATTATTAAATTTAGAATGCCAATGAGCTGGAGTTGAATAGATGATTGGTATGTCATGAAAGAAGTTTGTTGAGGATCTACGACAACGAAAACACAAGAGATAGATCTACAGCGCAAATTGAATGGTCATAACCTAGCACAAGTTCCAAGGAAGGAATACAAGTTCCAAGGCAAGATAAAACATTTTTCACATCGAAGGATACAATGAACCTAGTCATGTTTGAAGATCTGATGGCTAAGATTGATCATGGGAAATGTGATCAAGGAGATTAAGTGGTTAGGAACTGTTTATAAATAAGAAATTGTTGATGAACAATGCATGTGGGCTAAAAGAAGAATAGTGATACTACAGTAGTGATCACTGAGCACTAAAGAGTGGAGATCTGATTGAAGAGTAGATTGAGAAGCCCAGCAAGGAGCAAGATAAGTCTTATGACAAGATTATTTTGAGCACATAGAATCTTCTTTAGCATTTCAGATGTGAAGTTGTAGATATATTTTATACTGTTATTTATTTTGTAAGTGATAGGAAATCTCTTAATCGAGTGGACCTAACAGTCTTATTTGTAAATCCTTTAGCAAGGTAACATTTTGAATGAGCGTTTGAAATCCTTTGACAAGGTCACTTCTAACAAAGTGCAAGACTCTAACAAGTCTGAGGGAAATCCCTTAACCGGATCACATCTAGCAATGTGTTTATGTAATCTATAACTGGATTGGCTTTTAATCGAGCATACTCTAGAAGGGTATATTTCTTAGTGGGTCCAAAATCCCATAATGGTTTTTCCCTATTTGGGTTTCCTCGTTAAATCTGGTGTTAAATGTGTTATGATGTCTTAAGTGTATTTGTTTATGGGTCTGAATGATTTACAGTCATAGTTGCATATCAGTAAAGGCTACCGAGGTTGAATCTGATAAATTTATTGCATTGTGTTATGATTCACCCCCCCCCTCTCATCTTAACTAACAATTGGTATCAGAGCTTTGGACTACAGAAGAAAAGTTTAAAGGTACTTGAGGCAAGATCCGAAGATTTATAAAAGGGATGCACCAAAGCTGAACAAGTCAAGTTTCTCCACATGGCAAAAAAGGATGAAGCTGCACTTATCAGGAATTGGAGAATATGCAACATATTATCTGGAGAATGATTACATTGCACCTAGCACCTATTTGATGACAATGGAAGAGATAAAGGCAAAGCAAGAACATATTCAAGCAATGATTGAAATAACATCAGCATTAACCGACTCCGAGTTTAATGATCTAGAAGGCTGCAATGATGCTAAAGCAATGTGGAGCAAGCTTATATCTGTGTATGGTGGTGATGAACATGTTCAGATAGAAAAAGTAGATAGTCTAAGAGGTCAACTTGAATCCATGAGAATGAATGAAGGTGAGAACATAACCCAATACAGTACAAGGTTAAAGGAGACTGTCAATCAAATCAAAGGATTAGGAGGAACTATTGAAGAAAAGGATGTAACAAGTAAGTTGCTTAGAACACTTCTACCTACTTATGCCATTTGAGTCTCTGCAATCAATGAATTAAGGTTTGTACCAAACATGCCAATCTCTTTGGATGCTACTATCAGTAAGCTACATGCATTTGAGTTAAGTAATTTTGATAACAGTGGGTCTTCGGTAAATAAAGTTGAATATGCATTCAATTCTTTTCATATTGGTGAATTTGATGATTACAATGATAGAATGTATAAGTATACTGAAGGAAATCACAGTGGAGCAAGTGAAAGATTTCGCAAAAACATGGAAGAGGTACACAAACTATATGAGGAAATCAGAAAGCAAGAAGAGTTTGAAGCATTATTAGCCAGAAGGTTACCAAGAGGCAAAGGTAAGTATAAAGGAAAGTTACCTTTAAAATGTTTTAACTGTGATAGAATAGGACATGTGGCTTCTAACTGTCCTAAAAAGGAATCTAGTGAAAAGAGAGAATACTGAGATGATAGACAGAAAGACAACCAATACAGAGGACACCAAGACTTCAGAAGGAAAGATAGATAGACATGCCTAGTAGCTGATGAGGAATCCAACGATGGTAAATCTGATGGGACTGAGACAAAGGAAGTTGCTTATGTGGCTATCAAAGATGGATCATATGAAGAAAGGTATGAGGAAAAAGCCCCTAATATCTCACATAAATAAAAATGATTCTTGGATCATAGATAATGGATGCTCACATCACATGACAGGTGATAAACACAAGTTTGTTAAATTAGAAGATTATGATGGAGGTTATGCAAGATTCGGTAATGATGCACCATGTCCAATGAAAGGTAAAGGATCCATAACACGTTTTGAAAATACAATTAGTTGAGTGTAGCACAGCTAAACAATACAGGATACCGAATAGAATTTTAGAAAGGAAGTGTCAAAGTTCATGACAAACATGGAAAGCTGGTTGCTACCGGGACACAAACAAAAGGTAATACATTTCATCTTGACTCAACTCGGAACATTTGTCTGTATGCTAAAATTGAAGATACCTGGTTATGGCATAAAAGGTTTTGTCATGTAAATTTTGATAACCTGATCAAAATAAGTAAGAAGCACCGAGTAAGAGGTCTACCGAGCTTGGAAAAACCCGAGAATGCAATATGTTGAGGATGCCAGATGGGAAAGATGACAAAGTCAAGCTTTACAAGTAAGTCCTACACTTCTAAAGGAATTTTAGATCTTGTGCACACTGATCTTTGTGGTCCTATGAAAGTTCAAAGTTGTTATGGAGATAAATACTTCATATTATTTGTGGATGATTACTCAAGAATGATGTCAATTATGTTTTTAAAAGAGAAATACAAAGCCTTTCAAATGCTCAAATGGTATACAAATAGAGTTGAAAAAGAAACAAGAAGACAGTTGAAATGTCTAAGATCTGATAGAGGAGGAGAATTCATTTCTGATGAATTTAACCTATTTTGCAATGATCATTGTATAAAGAGATAGGTGTATCAACTGAGAACACCTCAGCAAAATGGGATAGCTGAAAGAAGAAACAGATCAATTCTAGATTGTGCCAGAACCCTGATGATAGAAAAGAGGGTACCTCAAAAATTTTGGAGAGAAGCAATCAGCACTGTAGTTTACACCCTGAACCAAGTACAACTAAAGAAAGGAACTTTGAAGACACCATATGAAATCTGGTATGACAAGAAACCTAATGTAAGTTATTTTAAAATATTTGGAAGTAGATGTTATGTTCACAAAGATGACAGAAATGGTAAGTTTGATCAGAAAAGCAAGGAAGGAACATTTCTTGGTTATTCTTCTAGAAGTAAAGCATTTAAATGTCTGATGAAATCATCCAACAAAATAGTGGAAAGTGCAAATGTGAAAATTGATGAATTTGCAGAAAGAAATGATGAAGGAAATTCCAAAGAACCAGAAGATTATGAAGAGTTTGTATATGTTCAACCGAGAAGTCCTATCAAGAAAGTTGATGAAGAAAATGAAGAAAATACTCAGTTACCGAGTGATGAAGAAGATCATACAAAGCCTACTGAGCCTATATTAGCCAAGTATGTCAGAAGAAATCATGCATCAAGTCAAATTATAGGAGATAAGGATGATCTAGTGATGACAAAGAACAAACTGAGACAAAACACATGTCTGATATCTGAATTTGAACCAAGGATAGTAAAAGAAGCATTTAGTAATGAAGATTGGGCACATGCTATGACAGAAGAGATTGAACAAATCAAGAAGAATGAAACATGGACACTGGTCCCAAGACCAAAAGAGAAAAATGTAATCGGTACAAAGTGGATTTTCAGAAACAAGCTAAATGAAAAAGGAGAGGTCATTTGGAATAAAGCAAGACTAGTTTGCAAAGGTTATGCTCAAGAAGAAGGAATTGATTATGGTGAGACTTTTGCACTTGTGGCAAGACTTGAAGGAGTGAGAACATTGTTGGCATATGCTGCTTACAAAAATTTCAAGGTATATCAAATGGATGTTAAATCTACATTTTTAAATGGTATATTAGAAGAAGAAGTTTATATTGAACAACCTGAAAGATTTATTGAAGACAAGAATAAAGATCGGGTATGTAAGTTGAACAAAGCATTATATGGTCTAAAGCAAGCACCTAGAGCATGGTATGAAAGACTACACTCTTACTTAATCAAGATTGGATTTGTATGGACAAGTGAAAACAACAACATGTATATGAAGAATGATGAGAACAATGGAATATTGCTTTCAGCCATATTTGTTGATGATATTATTTTCTGTGGAAATGAAATGTGCAAAGAATTTGAGATGTCATTAATCGATGAAATAAAGTATTTTATAGGTCTATGGATACTGCAAATGAAAAATGAGATTTTCATTACTCAATCCAAGTATATAAAGGAAATCTTGAAGAAATTTGGAATGGAGGATTCTAAACCTGTAAGTACTCCTATGACTACCAATGGTAAACTATCAAAGAGTGATGAATCTGTATCTATTGATGAGACACTTAACTGATCAATGATTGGAAAGTTGCAATATGTGGTTCACAGCAAGCTGGATATAGCACATGTAGTAGGTATAGTTGCAAGATTTTCTGCATATCCCAAAGAAACCCATATGATAGCAATCAAGAGAATTATCAGATACCTGAGAGGCACTGAAGATTATGGCTTAGTATATCAAAAGAGGAATGTATTTGACTTAAAATTCTATACGGATGCTGACTGGGAAGGAAACATTGATGATAGGAAAAGCACAAGCGGTGGAGCTTTCTTTTTGGGAGACAGACTAGTAAGTTGGCTTAGCAAGAAACAAGGATGCATTTCACAGTCAACAGTTGAAGCTGAATATGTCGCTGCAGCATTGAATTGTACCAATATAGCATGGATCAAACAACTATTGGAAGGTATGAATGAGAAAGTTACCGAGCCAGTAACTATATTCTTTGATAATACTAGTGCCATTAACATTTCAAAGAATCTGGTAATGCACTCTAAAACAAAGCATATCTCTATAAAGTATCATTATCTTAGAGAAGAAGTTCAAGAGAAGAAAGTTGTGCTAGAATATATCAGTTCAAAGGAACAAATAGTAGACATCTTCACAAAGCCACTGCCAAGGGACACTTTTGAGTATCTTAGAAGCAAGTTAGGGGTCCTACCCCTATCTAGTATTCACTGATAGAGTTCGGTGAAAGCATCAATTCTATGAATCTACAAGATAAATATTTATCAGTTGATGCTTCTTTACACACTTTAGGAGGTTACCTAAAGTTGTGCAAGAAATAGTGATTGAAGACATAGTTGCTCTGACCATGAATGAGACTACAAGGAAATTACTTAACAGAGGAAGAAATCATGAATGAGTTTTACTTTTTGGCATTGTTGTCAAAGGGGGAGAAGACTGATTTATGAGAGACTAATAGGAGAAGTTGGGAGAAGACTAATGATTGGGGGAGAATACTAGGAAATTTCAGGAGAACTTTTAACAACAATCCGAATTTGAATCAATTGAAATAAATCAAGCTGGTATTGCCATTAAAGTTGGTTTTTCCATCAATGCCAAAGGGGGAGATTGTTAGCATTTTCACAAAGGGAGATTGTTGGTGTTTCAGTAAGTTTGTCGGTATGAGGATATTGAGAAGGTTGTTGGAGTTTGTTGATATAACTGTGAAAGGATGATTACTGTCTTAATAATATTATTTTGTCATTGACGTCAAGCAATTGATTTTTTGATTTAGTATGATGTTGCCATATTTTAATGAGTATGTTTTGATAAGTATAAAGATGTCGGTAAGTGACACTAAATGAATGTAACAATGAAGGGGAGTAATAATTTATTCAATGGGCAACTATTATCGAGTTAGACAGTGATGAGATCTTATTGTTTTGATTATTTTGATATCCTATATATGAGTATTCGAAGCCTGAACAAGAAGGAGAAAAGATTTCAAGCCATAGAATTAGTTAAGGCTTGATACTATTCTATGTTACTGAACAAGATGCTAGTCAATAAACCCTAAGGTTATTGCTATTGATTAAAGAAGGCAAAATATCTACCGAGTGAGGTTCAGTATTTATCGAGTAACAACCGAGTAATAACTGAATGCATTGGATGGATAAATACATTATTAAATGTAGAATGCCAATGAGCTGGAGTTGAATAGATGATTGGTATGTCGTGAAAGAAGTTTGTTGAGGATCTACGACAATGAAAACATAGGAGATAGATCTACAACACAGATTGAACGGTCATAACCTAGCACAAGTTCCAAGGAAGGAATACAAGTTCCAAGGCAAGATTAAACATTTTTCACATCGAAGGATACAATGAACCTAGTCACGTTTGAAGATCCAATGGCTAAGATTGATCATAGGAAATGTGATCAAGGAGATTAAGCGGTTAGGAACTATTTATAAATAAGAAATTGTTGATGAACAATGCATGCGGGCTAAAAGAAGAACAGTGATACTATAGTAGTGATCACCGAGTACTGAAGAGTGGAGATCTAATTGAAGAACAGATTGAGAAGCCCAGCAAGGAGCAAGATAAGTCTTATGACAAGATTATTTTGAGCACATAGAATCTTCTTTAGCATTTTAGATGTGAAGTTGCAGATATATTTAATACTGTTATTTATTTTGTAAGCGATAGGAAATCTCTTAACTGAGTGGACCTAACAGTCTTATTTGTAAATCCTTTAGCAAGGTAACATTCTGAATGAGTGTTTGAAATCCTTTGACAAGGTCACTTCTAACAAAGTGCAAAACTCTAACAAGTTTGAGGGAAATCCCTTAACCGGGTCACATCTAGCAATGTGTTTATGTAATCTATAACTGGATTGGCTTTTAACCGAGCATACTCTAGAAGGGTATATTTCTTAGTGGGTTTGAAATCCTATAGTGGTTTTTCCCTATTTGGGTTTCCACGTTAAATCTGGTGTTAAATGTGTTATGATGTCTTAAGTGTATCTGTTTATGAGTCTGAATGATTTACAATCATAGTTGCATATCAGTAAAGGCTACCAAGGTTGAATCTGATAAATATATTGCATTGTGAGTTTTTTATGATTCACCCCCCCCCTCTCATCTTAACTAACAATGGTGTCATAGTTGTAACCCCCAGACTTGATCCTTTCTGTCCTACTTGAAAAATAGTGTAATAGCTTCCTTGGATTCCAACTTGTCTTATAAATCTTCTTTCCCTCCTAGGAAAGGCTAGTAACTTTCACAATAAATTCTTCAGAGACCACCAAATATACCTTATAACTCAAGATGGACTCAATCTTGTATTCGGTAAGGAAAGCGTAGTTGCCAGAGGATCTTGACCATGAAATCATTCCAAGAATGGGGTGACCCCACCCACCTCAAATTTACTCCAAATTAAGGGAAACTTCTATTTCTTATAGAAATTAGGCTCCTTTAGAAATCTATCTTCACCCATGGAGCCAATGGGTCCCCAAAAATAGAAAAAAAGCACATAAACAAGGAAAAAGTGGTAAGGAAAAGAAACAAAATAACCCAGGAAAGTGACAAGATCAAACAAGGCTAGGGTAAAATTAAAAAATACCCATAATCAATGTGGAGTATGGAGAGAGAGGACAAGGTGTAATCATTAGCCATAAAAGGTAGATTAAACCATGAAAGATCATCATAAATGAAATTAGCAATAAGAAGGATCCTAATTTTCAAATTCTCTAGAAGAAAAATTAAGGGAATAAGAAAAATAGCATATTCAAAAATCACGTGCATCATTGGAAAAATGAAATAATATCAAGGAGATGAGGTTTGTTCATCCCCCATGAACACCTAAAGTCACTAACGACACCAAGGCTAGAAAAATGGTCTGCAACATTATTTCCTTCCCTATAAATATGGGATATAAGTAAGTCATCTAAGCTATTCATAATCTCTATATAATCCACAATAA
>NC_081408.1:537988174-537991579 GCF_030272615.1 Cryptomeria japonica
AGAGGTGGAAGGGAGGAAAAGGTGAGAGAGAGAGAGAGAAAGAAAGAGAGGGTGAGAGATAGAGAGAGTCTAAGTGAGAGGGAGGAAAGGATAGAAAGGTTATTACAAGAGACTAGAGAGAGAGGTGCAATAGAGAGGGGAGAGAGGGAGAGAGGTAGAAAGAGAGGGAATGAGAAAGGGAGAGAGGGAGGGGGTGGGGGAGAGGGAGAGAATGATAGAGAGATATAACTTGAGAGAAGGAGAGAGTGAGATAGAGATAAAGAGGATTGAGGGGAGAGACTTTAGAGATAAAGAATGTGTGTGTGTGTGTGTGTGAGTGAGAGAGAGAGAGAGAGAGATAAATGTTGATATCGAGAGACGTGATAGAGAGAAGGAGAGAGACTTGAGAGAAAGAGAGTTTAGAGAAAAAAGAAATACTTGACAAAGGAAGAAGAAGGGAGGGGGAGGGAGAAGGAGAGAATGAGAGAGAGAGACACTTAAGAGAGGGGGAGAGAGTGAGGAGATAGAGATATTTGAGAGAGGGAGATGAAAGAGAGGGATAGATGAAAGAGAGAAAGAGGGTGAGGGAGATGAGAAAGAGAGGGAAAGACACCTGAGAGAGGGAAGAAAGTAGTGAGGGAGATTCCTAATAGACAAAAAGGTAGGGGGTTAAGGAAGAGAGAGGGGGGAATGCAGGGAAGAGACGAGAGAGATAATGCTGATATGAGCATTTTGATTACTGAAGTTGACTGTCTGAAATTTATAAGAATACTCAAAAAACTAGAATATGCATTATAACTCTTAGAGATCTAGAACCACTCTCAAACATCTTGACAATATATACATAAAATATAACTTAAAGTATAAGAAGATAAAAGACAAAGAGAAATTGTCACTTATACTTAAATGTTATATTTTATGTATATATCCTAAAGAAAAACCTAATGGAATGCTAAATGAATTGCATTTTATTGACAGACAAATGCGTAACGTGGTTTACAAACTAGAACCGTGTATGGGGTTTTTAGTTTCTAAACCGCGTATGTGGTTTTTGTTTTAAACTATGTATGTGGTTTTAGTTTTTTAAACCACGTATGCAATTATTATTCTTTAAACCCTGTACATGGGTTTAGCTTTGGTTAGGCTCAAAAAATGAGCCTAAACGCATACGGGGTTCTTCAAATTTGAAATACCTTGTCGCGTTTTGTTGTTTTTCATATTTTTTTTGGGTGTGTCCACTTTTCTGACCACCATCTTTGTGTACTTACCCTAGAGATTGAAACTTGTACTCAGACTAAAGGTAATATCTTTCATTTGAACTCTGGTGAGAAGACATGTTTGATTGCACAAATTGATGAGAGTTGGCTATGGCATAAGAGGTTGTGTTCATGTGAATTTTGATTGCATTGTAATGATCAGCTCTGTTAATGCAATTATAGATATACCTAATATTATAAAGCCTTATAATCCAGTATGTAAGAATGTCAAATGGGAAAGCAAATCAGAACTTGTTTAAGAATATAAAGGACAAATCTAATAATGTTCTTGATCTTATTCATACTGATTTGTGTGGTCTTGCTAGAATAAAAAAATTCAGGGTGATAGATATTTTATGCTAATCATTGATGACTATTCAAGAATGATGTGGGTTACTTTTCTAAGGAGAAGTCTAAAGCAATTGAAAAGTTTAAAATCTTTAAAGATAGGGTTGAGACAAAGACGGGATTGATAATTAAATGCATAGGTTAGGATCAGAGTGGATAATTCACATCCAATGAATTTAACATCTATTGTGAGAATAATGGAATAAGGAGACAGTTATCTACACCCCAGACACCTCAACAAAATGGATTTGTGGAAAGGAAGATAGAATAATCTGGATGCAGCTAGAACCATGATGATGGAAGCTAATCTGCCTCATATCTATTGGAGAGAAGTTGTGAGAATGGTGTGGTATACACATTCAATAGAGTTCATATCAAAAGAGACACCAGTAAGACACCTTATGAGTTATTGTTTGGTCATACACCCATGTACAGTTAAGTATTTCAGAATCTTTGGTAGTAAATGCTTATTCAAAAGAGATGATTCCATTGAAAGTTTGATCCTAGATGTGACGAAGGAATATTTCTTGTTATTCCAATGAAAGCAAAGCATATAGATGTTATAACAAAAGATTGCAGAGAATTGTGGAGAGCAGTAATGTTAAGGTGGACAAGAAGAACAAAAGTCAAATCAAAACTTATGAAAGAGAACCCGATAATGGAAATGGTCATACTGAACGGTAGCACCTACACCGGAACATAATGTTGAACCAGTTACTCCAGCAGTATCACAAAACTCTACAATAACTGAAAATCGGGAGGCAGAGTAACAAAAAATCAAAAGAACTCCTAAATATGTAAGTGTTGAATCATTCAGAAGATTGAATCATTGAGATAAGAACAAAGCAGTGATGACAAGAAGAAGGGTTGGAAACTAATTAGGTATGCTTAATTTCTCAAGTTGAACCAACATCAGTAATTGAAGCATGCAAAGATGAATGTTGGATGAAAGCTATGAGAGAAGAATTAGATCAGATAGAAAATAATAACACGTGGATGTTAGTTCCCCGACCTAAAAATAAGAATGCTATTGGAACTAAATGGGTTTTTAGGAATAAATTGAATGAAGATGGACAAGTTGTGAGAATAAGGATAGATTGGTTTGTGTAAAGGATATTCTCAGAAGGAATGAACTGATTATGATGAAACCTTTTCACTAGTAGCTAGGATTGAAGTTGTGGATTATTTCTTTCTTACCCTGCACATAAGAACTACAAATTTTATCAGATGGATGTCAAATGTGCATTTCTGAATGGAGATCTTAAAGAGGAAGTTTTTTTATCAAGAAACCAATGGATTGTTCACTGTCAGAATGACAAAATATGGTTTGCAGGTTAAAGAAAGCTTTATATGGATTGAAACAAGCCCCTAGAACTTGGTATGCAGGACTGGGTACATATATTTTGAAGCTTGGTTTCACTAAAGGTAAAAACTGATAGTAATTTTATATTATAAGATCACTAATAATGACATATTGATTATTGAAGTCTTTGTTGATGATATCATTTTTGGAGGAGAATATAATTTGTGTATGGAATTCTCTAACAATATGAAAAACGAATTTGAGATGTTTATGATTGGGGAGATGAATTTTTTCTTAGGCTTGCAGATTACTCAGACTGATAAAGGTATTTTCATCTATCAAACTAAGTATGATAGAGAATTGTTGATAGAAAATTGGTGTGGAAAAATTCTAAACCGGTTGGTACTCATATGGTTACAAGTGAAAAAATTGACAAAGAAAGATGCTTCAGCACTGGTAAATCCTACAAGGTACAAGTCTATGATTGGAGGGTTTGTTATATTTGACTCAGACTAGACC
>NC_081408.1:537991624-538009124 GCF_030272615.1 Cryptomeria japonica
GGTCTAGTCTGAGTCCAAATATAACAAACCTCCAATCATAGACTTGTACCTTGTAGGATTTACAGTGCTGATGCATCTTTCTTTGTCAATTTTTCACTTGTAACCATATGAGTACCAACCGGTTTAGAATTTTCCACACCAATTTTCTTCAACAATTCTCTATCATACTTAGTTTGATAGATGAAAATACCTTTATCAGTCTGAGTAATCTGCAAGCCTAAGAAAAAATTCATCTCCCAATCATAAAACATCTCAAATTCGTTTTTCATATTGTTAGAGAATTCCATACACAAATTATATTCTCCTCCAAAAATGATATCATCAACAAAGACTTCAATAATCAATATGTCATCATTTAGTGATCTTATAATATAAATTACTATCAGTTTTACCTTTAGTGAAACCAAGCTTCAAAATATATTTACCCAGTCCTGCATACCAAGTTCTAGGGGCTTGTTTCAATCCATATAAAGCTTTCTTTAACCTGCAAACCATATTTTGTCATCTGACAGTGAAAATCCCTTTGGTTTCTTGATAAAAAACTTCTCTTTAAGATCTCCATTCAGAAATGCACATTTGACATCCATCTGATAAAATTTGTAGTTCTTATGTGCAGGGTAAGAAAGAAATAATCCCACAACTTCAATCCTAGCTACTAGTGAAAAGGTTTCATCATAATCATTCATTCCTTCTGAGAATATCCTTTACAAACCAATCTATCCTTATTCCTCACAACTTGTCCATCTTCATTCAATTTATTCCTAAAAACCATTTAGTTCCAATAGCATTCTTATTTTTAGGTCGGGGAACTAACATCCACGTGTTTATTATTTTTCTATCTGATCTAATTCTTCTCTCATAGCTTTCATCCAACATTCATCTTTGCATGCTTCAATTACTGATGTTGGTTCAACTTGAGAAATTAAGCATACCTAATTAGTTTCCAACCTCTTCTTGTCATCACTGCTTTGTTCTTATCTCCAATGATTCAATCTTCTGAATGATTTCAACCTTACATATTTAGGAGTCTTTGATTTTTGTTACTCTGGCCCCCGATTTTCAGTTATTGTAGAGTTTTGTGATACTGCTGGAGTAACTGGTTCAACATTATGTTCCGTGTAGGGTGCTACCGGTTCAGTTATGACCATTTCCATTATCGGTTCTCTTTCATAAGTTTTGATTTGACTTTTGTTCTTCTTGTCCACCTTAACATTACTGCTCTCCACAATTCTCTGCAATCTTTTGTTATAACATCTATATGCTTTGCTTTCATTGAATAACCAAGAAATATCCTTCGTCACATCTAGGATCAAACTTTCCAATGGAATCATCTCTTTTGATATAGCATTTACTACCAAAGATTCTGAAATACTTAACTGTACATGGGTGTATGACCAAACAATAACTCATAAGGTGTCTTACTGGTGTCTCTTTTGATATGAACTCTATTGAATGTGTATACCACCATTCTCACAACTTCTCTCCAATAGAGTATGAGTCAGATTAGCTTCCATCATCATGGTTCTAGCTGCATCCAAGATAATTCTATTCTTCCTTTCCACAAATCCATTTTTGTTGAGGTGTCTGGGGGTGTAGATAACTGTCTCCTTATCCCATTATTCTCACAATAGTTGTTTAAATTCATTGGATGTGATTATCCACTCTGATCTAAACCTTATGCATTTAATTTTCAATCCCGTCTTTGTCTCAACCTTATCTTGTAAAGATTTTAAACTTTTCAAATGCTTTAGACTTCTCCTTAGAAAAGTACCCACATCATTCTTGAATAGTCATCAATGATTAGCATAAAATATCTGATCACCCTGAATTTTTTTTATTCTAGCAAGACCACACAAATCAGTATGAATAAGATCAAGAACATTATTAGATTTGTCTTTATATTCTTAAAACAAGTTCTGATTTGCTTTCCCATTTGACATTCCTTACATACTGGATTAATAAGGCTTTATAATATTAGGTATATCTATAATTGCATTAACAGAGCTGATCATTACAATGCAATCATAATTCACATGACACAACCTCTTATGCCATAGCCAACTCTCATCAATTTGTGCAATCAAACATGTCTTCTCACCAGAGTTCAAATGAAAGATATTACCTTTAGTCTGAGTACAAGTTTCAATCTCTAGGGTAAGTACACAAAGATGGTGGTCAGAAAAGTGGACACACCCAAAAAAAATATGAAAAACAACAAAACGCGCACAAGGTATTTCAAATTTGAAGAACCCCGTATGTCGTTTAGGCTCATTTTTTGAGCCTAACCAAAGCTAAACCATGTACAGGGTTTAAAGAATAATAATTGCATACGTGTTTAAAAACTAAAACCCACATACATAGTTTAAAAAACAAAAACCACATACGCGGTTAGAAACTAAAAACCCCATACACGGTTCTAGTATTGTAAACCACGTACGCATTTGTCCTGTCAATAAAATGCAATTCATTTAGGCATTCCATTAGGTTTTTCTTAGGATATATACATAAAATATAACATTTAAGTATAAGTGACATTTCTCTTTGTCTTTTATCTTTCTTATACTTTAAGTTATATTTTATGTATATATTGTCAAGATTGTTTGAGAGTTGGTTCTAGATCTCTAAGAGTTATAATGCATATTCTAGTTTTTTGAGTATTCTTATAAATTTCAGACAGTCAAACTTCAGTAATCAAAATGCTCATATCAGCATTATCTCTCTCGTCTCTTCCCTGCATTCCCCCTCTCTCTTCCTTAACCCCTACCTTTTTGTCTATTAGGAATCTCCCTCACTACTTTCTTCCCTCTCTCAGGTGTCTTTCCCTCTCTTTCTCATCTCCCTCACCCTCTTTCTCTCTTTCATCTATCCCTCTCTTTCTCTCCCTCTCTCAAATATCTCTATCTCCTCACTCTCTCCCCCTCTCTTAAGTGTCTCTCTCTCTCATTCTCTCCTTCTCCCTCCCCCTCCCTTTCTCTTCCTTTGTCAAGTATTTCTTTTCCTCTAACTCTCTTTCTCTCAAGTCTCTCTCCTTCTCTCTATCACGTCTCTCGATATCAACATTTATCTCTCTCTCTCTCTCTCTCACTCACACACACACACACACACATTCTTTATCTCTAAAGTCTCTCCCTCACATCCTCTTTCTCTCTATCTCACTCTCTCCTTCTCTCAAGTATATCTCTCTATCATTCTCTCCCTCTCCCCACCCCCTCCCTCTCTCCCTTTCTCATTCCCTCTCTTTCTACCTCTCTCCCTCTCTCCCTCTCTTTGCACCTCTCTCTCTAGTCTCTTGTAATAACCTTCTATCCTTTCCTCCCTCTCACTTAGACTCTCTCTATCTCTCACCCTCTCTTTCTTTCTCTCTCTCTCTCTCACCTTTCCTCCCTCCACCTCTTAGGTTTCTCTTTCTCTCCCAATCCCTCTCTCTCTCTCTCTCTCTCTCTCTCTTTGAGAGAGAGAGAGAGATATTGGGAGAGAAAGAGAGACCTAAGAGGTCAAGGGAGGAAAGGTGAGAAAGAGAGAGAGAAAGAGAGTGAGAAAGAGAGGTAATGAGAAAGGGAGAGAGGGAGGGGGAGGGGAGAGGGAGACAATGAGAGAGAGATACACCCGAGAGAAGGAGATAGTGAGATAGAGAGAAAGAGGATGAGAGGGAGAGGCTTTAGAGATGAAGAATGGGAGAGAGAGAGAGAGAGAGAGAGAGGGTATGGAGGAAGGGATAAGGGGAGAGAGGGAGAGGGAGGGAGAGAGAGTGGGGAGGGAGAGAGAGAGAGAGAGAAAGAGAGAGAGAGTGAGAGGGAGAGAAAGAGAAGCACCTTGTACGTGCTTGAGAGGGGGAGAGAGAGAGATAATACACATACATACACACATATGTGTGTGTATATATACTTAATATATTATATATACATATATATATATAAATATTTTATATTATATATTATATGTATATACACATATTATATATACAATAGCATATTATACACACTCCCAAAATTTAAACAAACTTAGCGTGTAAGCACTATTTATAGTAAAAATAGTGCATACGTGCTTTCTATAGTAAAAATAGCACATACGCATTTTCTATAGTAAAAAATAGCGTGTACGCACTTTTTATAGTAAAAATAGCACGTATGCACTTTTTATAGTTAAGATAGAGTGTACGCGCTTCTTACACCATAAGTACCCCATACACACTTTTTATACCATAGGTACCCCGTACACACTTTTGACTATTTAGGCTTGGAAATAGGCCTGGATGACAAAGCTACAGTTTGGAAGTTTAATTTCCCTCCATTTCCCTCATTTTTGGCATATTTTATTTTATCAACTTGGTTTCTCAACTTTGTCATCATTAGGTTTACACTTCATCAAGTGGGTATTTCTAAAATTGCCACCATATTTTCACCCATCTTCTGAGCTTTCTAACCATATATTTTTTTAAAAATTTGAACAACAATAACATATTATTATTGAATTTCTTTTACGAGTGTATCCATAGTTCTCACAGACATACATGCACCATTTTTTTAATAACTTTTGATATACTTATCCAAATTTAAAATAACTTTATATATTATTGTAGTGAACTTGATTATTTACAATTAAAAAAAAATTGCATTTTTTATTTTTTTAGTACAACTTATGCTTCATGCACGAACATGTACCTAATTTTTAGGATGTGTTCGATCCGAAAAATCATAAAAAAAGAATACTCAACAAAAAATTACAAAAAAATACACACCTTCTAGTGCTCACTTTTAGCTATCTTTCTAAAAAATGATTTGTCAAAATATTAAATCTAAGTATGACCTTTTTGATGCACACGTCAGACACTATGTTATGTTTTTCTGAAAAAATCAGGTTCTATTTTTTGTGCGCGAAGGATTTGAACCCCTTAATATTATCCAATTTTGAAAAAGTTTAGTATTTTGGAAACTAGATTCAGAGTACTACAATATTTGTTCTTTGATTATCTTCATATCTTGAGAGGATGACTTTCAAATATGGCCTCCAAGTTCAAGTTCACTTGATTTTACAAAAAAAATGTCCACTTATACCCCCTTTTTGACCACCATCTTTATGCACTTACCCTCCAATCCAGATCTGTTGTTAATATTGCATTTTACATCCTTGAACTGTAATTGAAATACCTTATCCACCAACTTTCCTACACTCAAAACATTATGCCTTAAACCTTCAACATGGTAGACATTATCAATATTATTCTTACCATCCAATGATATAGTTCCTCTTCCCTTGATCATGCATGCTTTGTCATCTCCAAATCTAACCAAACCACCATCAAATTCTTGCAAAGATAAAAAATTATTTTCATCTCTAGTCATATGATGTGAACATCCATTGTCAATCACCCATTCATCCTTGTCTTCAACTTTAGTAGCAAGGGCCTTCTCTTCAGGCACCAGATCATCTTCCTTGATAGCGAAAAATACCCATTCCTTTCCATTACCAGATCCACTAGCAGAATCTTGTGTCAGTTCATCATCAGAATCAATGACACCTTCCTCATCAGCAAAGTAGCATGATTTGTCTTTGTTTCTCTTGTACTTATGCTTGTTTTGATATTCATGGTTAGGCCTAAAAGATCTTCTAGGTCTTTCTTCAAATCTTGAATTCCTTTCAGGACATCTAGATGCAAAATGACCTATCTTATTACATGCAAACCATTTAAAAGGTGATTTTCCTTCATACTTACTTCCTGTTAGTCATTTAGGTACTCTTCTAGCAAATAAGGCTTCAAGTTGCTTAGACTTTTCATCTTCTTTCTTCATATCTTCTAGTTCCTTTGCATATAAAGCTTTCCAATCACTCTTGCCAGTAGATGATGTAGATGCATGAAAAGA
Source organism: Cryptomeria japonica (assembly GCF_030272615.1). Classification (NCBI taxonomy): domain Eukaryota; kingdom Viridiplantae; phylum Streptophyta; class Pinopsida; order Cupressales; family Cupressaceae; genus Cryptomeria; species Cryptomeria japonica. The sequence continues at coordinate 537,997,486 of NC_081408.1, forward strand.
AGGTTCAGATTTTGTAGCTCCAAAAGGTCCAAATTTCTCAAGCTCAAAGGCAAATAACTTTCCAACCAAGGTATCCCTATTAATATAGGTGTTTTCCATAGTTCTCAACTCATTAATTGTAGTAGCTTTCATCTTATAAGTCAGTGGTAAATCTCTTAGTACTTTAGAAACTATTTCATCTTTGCTCAGAGATCCACCACAACATTGAATTCCCATAACAATCTCATTGACTCTTTCCATAAAAACAGTATTCCTTTCATCTTCTTCCATCTTCAGGTTCTCATACCTCACCCAATAACCATCAAGTTTAGCAATTTTAACAGTAGTGTCACCTTCATTCAGAGTCTCCAATTTGTCCCATATAGCCTTTTCAATTGATTTGTTTGTTAGTCACATTATTTGTTGATCAAAAAGAGCACACAAAAGGGCTTCTCTAGCTCTAGTACAATCATTCTCAAGCTCCTTATCTAGGTTTTCTGGAGGAGGATTTATAGATGCCAGATTAAAAGGTGTAACTCCTTTCTTAGTAATCTCCCAAATTTCCTTTCCAAGACATCTCAGATGAGTCTCCATCTGAATCTTCCATACCCTGTAATTTCTTCCATCAAGCCTATGAATTTCTCTTCGGAAAACAACTGTAGATGTACTTGATGTACTTGAACTATTAGATGCCATAGGATCTTCCTCAAGTGGTTAAGCTTTTGTAGAGACAACCAAGCTCTGATACCAATTGTTAGAAAGTTTAGATAACCAAAGGACATATCAGAAGGGGGGGGAGGGGGAATCAGTTGTCAACATATTAAATAACTTTAAGCATTCAAAACCTTATTAACAGAGCACATAAAATCAATACCCGAATGCATAAACTAAATACCAAAATAATAGATATAGAAATTAAGCATAAACATAAATCACAGAACAGTTACCATCCATCCATAACACATGGTACCAAGATTTGTACATGGAAAAACCACGGTGGGAATCCTACTCACAGTCAGATAATACTTCTAGAATAAGTATGCAATTACAAAATGAGGGGCCTGCACATGTAGGAAGACCAACATCCTAGAGCACACTGCTCATCATGAAAGGAGCCTCACTGTCACGAACCATATTTATCAATAATTATTTTATTAGGAAAATAATGTTTACTTTTCGTTTATGCAATTAAACTGAAATAGAAATGGAATTGTTAATGAAATAAGATAGAAGATTTAATGCAATGAAATGATTTACATACAATTGAATGATCAGTATTATTCTTATTGTGAAATTGGGATCGTCATTGCTAATGAGCAATTGAGTGCAAGTACATGCAGAAATAGGTGAACGTGGATGAAGGCGAGAACATCATTCAAGTGGAGTTGTTTTAGCTCTTGGATTTCGCTAGAATAGATAGGAATCTCACAACCTCTATTAGAACATATAAATGTATATATGATGATTGTATGATTTGATTTTGTGATTGATTTAAAATTCCAATTGCATGAGTACTTGCAAATGATATGCTTTATTTTAAAGAAAGATGTATTGTTAAAAGAAGATTAACTATGCATATTGATTGTAGATTTATACACTCTTTGTATGGAGATACATGTAATTGGATGAAATATCCTACTTATGTGTACACTCTTGTGTGTGTGTGTGTGTGTATATGTATGTATACATGTATATATGTATATGTATATGTATATGTATATGTATATATATGTATACATTTACATATACATATACATATACATATATACATGTATACATACATATATATATGTATGTATGTATGCATATATATGTATATATATATGTATATGTATATACATATATATGTATATGTATACATATATACATATACATATATATATGTATATACATATACATATACATATACATATACATATACATATGTATGTATATATACATATATATACATACATACCTATGTATACATATGTATATATACACACATATGTATATACACATATATACATATATATATGTGTGTGTGTGTGTGTGTGTATATGCATATATGTGTGTGTATATATGTATTTATTTGTATATATATGTATGTATATGTGTACATATATATATATATATATATGTATGTATGTATATGTATGTGTGTATATATATATATGTATGTATGTATATGTATGTGTATATATATACATATATATATATATGTATGTATGTATATGTATGTGTATATATATATATACATATATATATACATATATATATATATATATGTATGTATGTATATGTATGTGTATATATATGTATATGTATGTGTATATATATATATATATGTATATGTATATGTATATATATATGTATATATAACTAAATATATATGTATATGTGTGAGTTTGAATATCAATTCGATCATATACATGTATGTATGTATATAGTTATAATGTATATATATCTTATTATCATGAAATTTGATTACTTTACTTTTTTAAAATATGATGTATATGTATATATATATATATTAAAGTGGTGGGTTATTTACTGCAAGGCATAGTCGGCAACTACGTGTTAAGTGAATTTGACTTGGCATAAAGTTAATACCACTAAGACTTGGTAGTAATTGCAAAGTAAATGACATTGAATGCAACTCCTAGGAAACTATGAGTCAAGGAGAAGTCGATAATGATGTTGACTCTTGCTACAAATACTTCGAGTTTGGAAGGAACACAAACTTCTCAATAAGTAGAGTTTGAGTCAAACATGAACTTTGTGTCGAATTACGTGGATAAGTTAAATTACCATGTGCAACGGACTGTTAAAGATATATTAAGGTGGTGTCAAAAACAATCATATCGATTGTTGTTAACAGTGAATGGACTATTAGATGTGGTGCATACGGTTTGCCACATGCCTTGGCAACTTAGATGTGTAGTGTAGTTGGCACAAGAAACAATCGATGATGGTTTAAATGAGCCCAAAACATAGGAGATTATATAGCTCGCAATTAGCATAAATTGGAGGTTGTAGCACACAGAATGAAGAGGACAATACCAAAAATAGTGAGAATATAAACACAGACAACGACAATATTATACAAAATAGGAGAAGAATATAGAGAAATCAAGAATAAAGGAAATGTGGTAATAATATTTCCATAGGAGATTTGGCGTCTATCATTTTGAATTTGAATCTAGAATTCATAGGTAGTCTCTCAATCAAGCAATAGTTTACTATAAATTTAGAAAATAAGAATGGAATTATCGCGAGATGTGCTTTCTTTGGATCAATATTGAAGAAAATAGTTAAAATTAGATTTAGTTCCATCCATTAGAAGTCATGATGATTTTATTTTGATATTTCATTTGAAAAGCCATATAGGTATATGCATTACGAAATATTATCTTATTTAATGCTCATTGTAGAAAATTTACTGAATTTAGATAGTTGAATTCATAAGTCATAGGAAACACATGTTAGTATCAAATTTAATATGTTATTTGAAGAAAAAATTTGTACTCATATTCTATTAATTTATATGTAATTATACATTCATGTGTTACACCTTCTTATTTTTATTCTTGTCTTTGATTACTTTTCAAAAATAGAAGTGAAAGATCGTTCTTTTGTTTAGATATATATTTGTTTATATATGAAAGATTGCTTCCTTGTCAGATATAAATAGTTGTAAATGAAAGATTATTTTCTGTTTAGCTTTATTATATGTAAACAAAATATTGTCTTCTTTATATTTATCTTTAATATCATATGAATTTAGGAAGCTAGTTATGTTTGTGTTCATGGGGAAAGTTACCTTCCGGGTCGAGTGTCAAATGTGGAACCATAGAGAAATTAGTTTGCATTTCCAAACTACATTTTATTGTTGTGCATGGAATTATACTCGGCCGAGGAGCTCATTGACCATTGAAATAGATGGATTTATTTATTCTCTCTACCATATCCTTGTTTGATCAGACTTGTTTCTTTATTGAATTAGAAAATAAAAAATGCATGTATCATTCTAGGCATGCACTAGATTCCATCTTGTTTATCGAATTCTTTTTGATAAGCAATTCGTGCAATGTAGGGTATTCTTGATTGACCAAGAATTTAGGGGAAGTGTAAGCTTCAAGGTTGGGTGAATTGCAGATCAAAGGGTGCATCTCATCCTTTTCTTTATGTTTTGTTATTTGAACTTAAGGCATTAAAAAGGCCTAAGTATTGCATGTTGATAGGATTAAGATACTAATACAATTTCTTATTGAATGAAAAATATTTATCTTTTATAGAAATTTGTTGTTTATTATGATACCATTGGAATCATAAATTAGAGCTTAGGATGGAAAAGTGTAAGAAAATAGACTTATTAAAGGAATTATGAGTTTATTTAAGAATAAAGAGTATTTTGTTTCATAATTAAATTTATAATAAATGACATCTTTACATTTTGGTATCAGAGCGGTAGGTTATATAACACTAGGGCGTATGAGCCACTTGACAAATTAAACCTTGAGGGTAACAACCTTTTTGTTGAAACTTACATGAATGGTGCAAACAAAGCAAATGGCTTGTAAATTTGTTGCACGATATGCACAATATCTGAGAGTAAAAAAGGTTCCCATATCTCTTTCTAGACCTATTGATGGTAACCACCGGAGAGGAGGAGGATGGTTAAGTGAAGAAGAATTTTTTCCTTCTTTTGAGAAACAAGTTCATGGCCTTCCTAATGAAGGAAAAATGGAATCAACTCTTGAACCAAAGAGGAAAGAAATACCTAATCATGTTGAGCTAGGAAAGGGAATTTACCTACCGAATCTCTTGGAAATAAGACTAGTATGATTAGCCCTATCAAGGTGATGACAGAAAACGAAGAACGTCTATTTGGAGTATCTTTATTTTGAGTCAATTGTAATTAGTTCTTATGAGTTAGAAGGATATACCCCACTTAATTCTAATGAGTCGGAAGGATATACCCCACTTAGTTCAAATGAGTCAGAGGATATACCCCTTGACTATATGTGTAGAGTGATCTAATTATGTAATTTATTACAATCAATAAATAAAGTTGCTATTTTATAATCAATTTGGTGTCATAATAAGAGGAGATGAGCACTTTTAGGTATTTTTCTTATGTTTAATATTTGTAGTTTAGACCTTAGTTTATATAAAAACAAATAGTTATCTTAAGAACCTAGATGCAATGGATGTTTGATTTATTGAACTATGTCCTTTACTAGTATTATACTATCTTGTTCCTTATGAAAGATATAGATATTATTTTATTGTACTCTATGACCGTAGTGTATAAGGTAGATTTTATAGGAAATTTTTTATTTTCTTACATACTATGGGTATTGTGGCCCTTGATGACATACTTCGCTAAAGAAACATTTCTTGGTGCAAGAAGTATTGGATTGCAATGGGTTCTAGAACTACTAGAGCTAGATCAAGCAATGGAAATGAAAGACTTGATCAGATTCTTGATAGTTTGAATCAACAAAATTCTAGGATGGATGAAACTGAACAAGGAGTTCGAAGGGTTGGTGAGGTTCAAAATGAAATTCCTAGAGCTGAGGAACAACCTAAGTATCGAGCTAGGATTGAAGGGGAGTTAGCCAAAGATTATGAAGAGGATAGCCCCACCTAAGTTTGATGGTAAGACCATTGGTAATGGCGTTGAAGCTTAGGTAATTGAGATTGAGAAGTATTTTGAGATTTGTAACATTTCCAATGAAACTAAAGCAGTATGGGCTACTTATCAGCTTACTGGAGAAGCTGCAACATGGTGGGACAATGAGAAATCTGAGAAGAAGTTGCAACTTGGTGATATTCCTTGGGAACTATTTCTGCAATCATTTGGGAAGACCTGGCTTCCTTAGTTGGTCTTCAACAAGAAGATGACTGAATTCCAAAATATGACACAAGGTGGTATGATGGTTACTTAATACTGGAAAAAGTTCACCAATATCCTAAAGTATGTTCCACAGTACTAGATGGATGAATGATCCTGCATCTAGAAGTCCATCTTGGGTTGGAGGACTCACATTGGAGTAGAAGTGGATATTCATAATCCACTGACTATGGAGGAAGTCTTTGAGAAAGAAACTAAACAAGAATAGAAGTTGCAACAGCTAGCAAATTTCTGAAAGAATGTGAATACCATTCAAGTTTTGGGAATAGGAATTTTCAAAATAATGAACATCAGAAGGGCAACTGATAGATGAGGAATCTAAAAAGAGGACCTAAGACTCAAGAGAAAGGAAAAGTGAACCAGGATGGAAACAAGAAAGTGAATAGTAACACCAACTTCACTAATCCCAATACTAGGAAGAACTTTGATAGGAATAGATCAAGTGGACACCTAGGATCTAAAAATGGATGTTACAACTATGGGGGAAATCATTATGCTTCAAATTTTTCACAACGTACCACTGCACAATGAGGAGGAAATCAACAAGGAGATTCACAACATCAGATTCATGCAGAGGTTGACAACTGCCAGGTTGAATTTCAAGCTTCACCTATCCAGATGAGAGGTAATCTTTTTGGTCAATCGGTTTCTATTTTTATAGATACAAGAGATACTGAATACTTTATTGATCCTAAAGTAGTTTCAATATTATCTATTTTACTTGGTTATATGTCAAATGCATGGATGGTTCAATATGAAAATCGAACAGAGAAGAGGGTAGATTCATGTCTATTTTGTTGTGATTTAAAGCTTCCTAGTTTCCAAACTCAAGTTAATCTATATGTGGCACCACTAGGATCTTATGATGTGATCTTAGGTATCAATTGGTTAACTGAGCACAAAGTTGTTGAGGATAAGGTTGTTAGTTGTATAGATGATTTTGGGAATCTGATTGAGATTCTTGGGTCTCACAAGCCTCTTGAGTTGAGACACATCTCAGCTATGTAACTCAAGAAAGACCAAAGGAAGGGATAGTCCATCTTTGTTGTCATTGTAAGTGACTTGGATAATGCCAAGAAGGGCCCTAAGGATTATCTAGCTCTTAGAGATTTTTTGGATGTTTTTCTAGAAGACCTTACTAAGTTACCACCAAAAAGGGAATTTGAGTTCTCTATAGAACTCTTACGTGGAACTGAGCCATCTAAGGCTCCATATAGAATGACAACCACAAAATTGTATGAGCTTAAGGATCAATTCCAGGAATTTCTTAGCCAAGGTTTCATAAGACCTAATGTATCCTCATGGGGTGGACCAGTGATCTTTGTGAAGAAGAAGGATGGTACTTTGAGGTTATGTATTGATTATAGGATGTTAAACAAGGTAACCATTAAGAATAGATATCCTTTGCCAAGGATAGATGAACTTTTTGACCAAATGAAAGGTGCAATAGTATTCTCTAAGATTGATCTTCGATCAGGTTACCACCAGCTAAGGATTAAGGATGATGATATTCCTAAGACAACATTTCAAACTCGGTACAGACACTATGAGTTCACAGTCGTATCTTTTAATTTAACCAATGCTCCAACAATGTTCATGAACCTTATAAACAACATTTTTAGAGAGTACTTGGATGATTTTGTGCTTATATTCATTGACAACATATTGATCTATTCCAAGAATGAAGAGAAACACAAGAAGCACTTAAGGATATTTTTATAATGATTAAGAGGTCGAAATCTTTTTGGAAAGTTTTCAAAGTGTGCTTTCTTTCAGGAAAAGGTGCCCTACTTAGGTCATGTTATATCTTCTGAAAGAATTTCAGTTGATCTTGAAAAGGTAGAGGAAATTGTAGATTGGCCAACACCTCAGAGTGTTATAGAGGTCAGAAGTTTTATGGGTCTTGTAGGGTATTACAGGAAGTATGTGGAAGGTTTTTCAAAAATATCAACACATATTACTTCACTTTAGAAGAAGGAAAATAAATTTGAGTGGATTGAGAAGTGTGAAGAGTCATTTCAGCTCTTGAAGCATAATTTGACAACAACACCACTCTTGACTATACCAGATCCTAATGGACACGTCATAGTGATTATAGATGCATCGGGTGAAGGTGTAGGAGAAATGTTAATACAAGAAGTAATGGTGGTTGCTTTTGAATCCAAGAAATTAAAACAATATGAATTAAACTATGCACCACATGACTTGGAACTCTTAGCTATTGTTCATGCGTTACAAATGTGGAGGCATTACCTTTTAGGGAAGCCATTTAAGTTGAAGATAGACCACTTATGACTGAAATATATATTTACACAACCAAACCTTAATGCAAGACATAGAAGGTGGCTTAAATTCCTAAGTGAGTATGATTTTGGTATTGAATATATTAAAGGAAAGGAAAATAGGGCAACAGATGCTCTGAGAAGAAGAAGACATCTATATGCTAAGATTATTACAAGGTCAAAATTGAAGCATCAAGTGTTGCACAATCTTTTGGAAGATAAGAATTACCTAAGGGTTAAGCAAGCCTTGGGAGTAGATCCTTCAAATCACCAATTTGATGGATATGAGTTGGAACCTGATGGTATTTTGAGGTAGCAAGGAAGGATGTAAATTCTTAGAAGTGGAGATTTAAGGAAATTAATATTGCAGGAGGTGCACAAATACACCTTATTCAACACATCCTTGAGTGACAAAGATGGTAGTTGATTTGAGATCTTTGTATTTTTGGCCTAAAGTTAGGAAAGAGGTGATTGAGTATGTGGCACAATGTTTGGAATGTCAACGAGTGAAAGTTGAGCATGTTCATCCGGTGGGACTTTAATTTCAACATGTTATACCAGAGTATAAGTGGCAAGTAATCAATAGGGATTTTATCCAAGGATTACCTAAGAGAAAAAAACAAGCATGATACAATCTTAGTAGTTGTTGATAAGTTGAGAAAATTTGCACATTTAATACCTGGAAATCTCAAGGATGGATCATTTATTCTTCCACGGAAATTTGTGCAAGAAATATTCTGATTACATGGTGTACCAGAAACCATTATTTCAGTTAGGGATACCAAGATGACATCTAGGTTTTGGACAACATTGAATGCAGCTTTGGGAACTAGACTCAACTTTAGTTCAACATATCATCCTCAAACTGATGGCCAAATGGAAAGGGTTAATCAGGTTGTGGAAGATCTTCTACGAATGTATTGCATGGATCGGTAGTACAAGTGGGAGGAGTATTTTCCTTTGGTTGAGTTTGCATATAACAACTCTTTTCACACATCTTTAAGGATGGCACATTTTGTGGCTCTCTATGGATGAAAGTGTCGCACACCCATTAGTTGGGATAGAATGGAAGATAGGATCATCATTGGTCCTGGTTTGATCAAGGAAATGGATGAACAAATGATGTTGATCAAGAGTACGTTGAAGGAGGTAGCTAATATACAAAAGAGCTATGCTGATAGAAACGAGAGTTTCAGACAATTTGTTGGAGGAGATAAATTCTTTTTGAGGGTCAAACCTCATAAGAGCTCTATCTCATTTGGGAAATCATCAAATTTGGCACCAAGATATGTGTGACCCTTTGATGTGCTGGAAGTTATTAATCCAGTTGCTTATAGATTAGCTTTACCACCTGCTCTAGCTCAAATCCATAATGTGTTCCATTTTTCTTTGTTGAAACCTTATCATTTTGATGCATCCCATATTCTTGATTGGTGATCTTTACAGGTATAGGATCCAGGGGTGGTGCTAGTAGAGCCCATCTGCATCCTAGATCAACATAGCGTGAAACTACATAGCAGAGGTTTCACTTAGTATAAGGTCTAGTGGGATCAATATTCTAAGGATAGTGCTACATGGGAGGATGCTGAGACAATTGACTGTCGTTTTCCTCATTTTCTTTCTTAGAGTAGTATTTTCTTAGTGCATGAGATACCTTGGTACTTTGATCTGATTTACATGTGGTGAACTTGGATAGTGTGGATGCTATTGTTATTGTTTATGTTTTCATTAGAGACTGTGATGTATGGTTAATATTTTATGATGTTGAGATACTATATTCTTATTCATAGATAACAAGACATTGGGTCTATGTCTCTTTCAAGTAGGGAAGGATGCCAAGAACCATATTTATCAATAATTATTTTATTAGGAAAATAAATGCAATAAAATTGAAATAGAAATTGAATTGTTAATGAAATAAGATAGGAGTTTGAATGCAATGAAATGATTTACATACAATTGAATGATCGGTATTATTCTTATTGTGAAATTGGGATCATCATTGCTAATGAGAAAGTGAGTGCATGTGAATGCAGGAATAGGGGAATGTGGATGAAGGCGAGAACATTGTTTAGGTAAAGTTGTTTTATCTCTTGGATTTCGCTAGAATAGATGGGAATCTCACACACCACTATTAGAACATATAAATGTATATATGATGGTTGTATGATTTGATCTTGTGATTTATTTAAAATTGGAATTGCAAGAATGATATGCTTAATTTTTAAAGAAAGATTTGTTGCAAATGCACACTCCAATGAGAAATTGTAGGTGATTGATGGTATTGTCATTGATGGCAACCTTACAATCATGTGGTACCGGCAGGCAGACACAGGCACCAGCTCCGACAGACTCTACACCGACATACAGATCACCGACACCGAAAGGGAAGATTACCGACACCCTGGCTGACAAGAATTTTGTGTATATATATTTTGTAATTAATTGTAAAATATTTTGTAAAGACGACTTGGTGGATTGTAATAGGACTCATATATGTATGAGATCATTGTAGATCATTTAATAGGCAAAGTATGGAAAGATGATAGCAGACCTAATTTGTGAATTATTAGATAAGGGTTTATGTATGTAGCAGAGCTTAAACCGGTACTGAATCTAGCATAGCAGATGCTGATCTGAAGTAGTACAAGACATTGGATTTGTATAATCCATTTTTGTAAGTCAATGTGACTTCTTTTGTAATTGAGCAGTGAGCTCTAGGCACTTGGCCTTCCTGCATGTGCAGGCCCCTATTGTAAGCAATAATATTCTCTTATTGGCCAGTAAGTGAATATTGTGGGTCACAAATCCCACCGAGATTTTTCCCACACCGGGTTTCCTCATTAAAATATTGTGTTATGGTGTGTCTCTTATGCTATGGTTATTATTTTTCTTTGCTGAATTTTTTTTGGTTTACCGGTACATAGTTTTGATATGCTTTTCATGTTATAAGTTAAGAAAATTATTATACCGGTCAGATACTGATTCACCCCTCCCTCTCAGTATCTTTGGGAATCCTAACAATTGGTATCAGAGAAATCCTAGAGAAAATCACGAATCAACAGTAAAAAGGATCTGGTACTTACAAGGCACTACAAATCTTGGTTTATGGTATCCTAGAGATGAAAACTTTGAATTATGTGCATACGTAGATGCAAATTGGGCAGGAAATGTGGATGATAGAAAAAGCACCACCGAGGGAGCATTTTTTCTTGGAAGCAGATTAATTTCTTGGTTGAGTAAGAAACAAAGTTGCACATCTTTATCAACAACATAATCAAAATATGTTGCAGCAGCAACTAATTGTACACGGGTATTATGGCTTAAGAAAATGTTGAAGGACATAAAGATAAAATGCAAGGAACCTATAACTATATATTGTGATAATATAGAAGCAATTGATATATCTAGGAATCTGGTACTACATTCTAAAACTAAACATGTTTCTATCAAACTAAATTTTCTGAAAGAGAATGTTG